>NW_027611692.1:1385000-1680000 GCF_964261635.1 Lissotriton helveticus | reverse complement strand
GATAGATAGAGTGAGGGAGATAGATAGTAAAAAAGCAAGACTTCTGGTGACCTAACAGGAGCTTGAATGTCATATTTCTGGCTGTAGCACTTAAATTAAAATGCAGTTCATTCAACTAAAGTGAAGTCGGGCTCTCCGGCAGATGTCTGTCCTGCACGCATTTTGCAACAGATCTATTCTTTTTGCCCTGAAACCCCCATCACCTTCCTTAATAGCTCTTTGACCCAGGGTGTCGTGACGCCTGCACTTAAATCGGCCACCATAGTGCCCATCCTGAAGAAGCCTGGCGCTGACCCTTCCATCTCAGCCAACTATCGCCCCATTTCCCTACTGCCCTACTTGGCCAAGGTGCTAGAGCGCCACGTTACCACGGTACTCAGCGCCCACGTAGAGGCAAATGGGGGATTGGCTTCACGCCAGGCTGGCTTCCGCCCCAGGCACTCGACCGAATCAGTGGTGGTATCGGTCCTAGATAAACTCAGGAAGGGAATGGATCATAACCAATACCAGGCGCTGGTGCTCCTGGATCTCTCCGCCGCTTTTGACACGGTGGACCACAACATCCTCTTGTCCCGTGTCAGGGCGGCTGGAATCCGGGGCACAGCCCTGGTTTGGCTTTCCTCCTTCCTGAGGGACCGTACCCAGGCGGTTCGGCTAGGAGACTTCACGACCACCTCACTCCCCGTCACCTGTGGTGTTCCCCAGGGTTCTTCCCTTTCTCCCCTACTATTCAATCTCTACATCTCTCCTCTTATTTTCGCTCTTCAGCAGCTGGAGGTCACTGTATTTAATTATGCAGATGACCTCCAGCTCATCTTTGATCTTTCCTCCTCTTCTCTCTCTGTTTCTAACTTCCAGTCCATTATGATTTTCATCAGGGACTGGATGAACCACAACCATCTCAAATTGAACCCGGAGAAGACCGAGTTGGTTCTCACTGGTGGTTTGTCCAGTCCCTGGAATCCCCTCTTTTGGCCCTCCACTTTTGGTCCCGCCCCTACCCCCTCAGTCACGGTCAAAACACCTCACCCTTCACTCACAAATCAGTTCCATAGTCTCCTCTTGCTTCCTCACCCTCCAAACAATCCGTACTGTCTCCCTCTTCTTCTCCCCCCAGGCTCTCAAATTGATCATGGCCGCATTAGTAATCTCGCGACTGGATTATGCCAATGCCCTCTACAACGGCATCCCGGCATACAGCTTGCGGAGGCTCCAGATGGTGCAAAACCAGGCGGCCCGGTTAATCTACGGTCTCCCACGTTACCATCATTCTTCACCCCTCCTTAGGGAGCTCCACTGGCTGCCTGTCAGGGAACGCTCCCTTTTCAAGACCGCCTGCATGACCTTCCACGACCGGCAAGGCACTGCCCCTGCCTTCATCTCTTCGCTGATAAGCGAATATGTTCCCACCAAAGAGCTTCGTTCCTCCTCCAAGTCTCTCCTCCAAATCCCACGTTTCAAGCGCAAAAAGTGGGGTGGTGCCAATTTCTCTACCTTGGCCCCCACTTTTTGGAACTCCCTGCCCGATCATCTACGTTCTGCCACCCACTACGTCTCTTTTCGAAGAGACCTCAAAACGTTCCTGTTTAAACAGGCTTTTTCTGTATAGACCTGCTCACCCCTGTAATTTGACGGCTTTTATGTCTCAGTACTCGGACCTCTCGTTAGCGCCAAGAAACCGTACGGTGGACGATGCGCTCTATAAATGTTTTAAATTAGAAATTAGAAATTAGAAATTAGAAGATTACCCCTTACTAAAAGGTGAGTGTCCTGCTGTGGCGTTTTAATGGGTTCTAAATATAATGTAAGCATGTAAAAACATTGAAGAGGCCTTCAGCGTGGCAAATACTAATTGCAAAGCATGTGGTACTCCTTCAAAAACAATATGATTAATGTGGTTGTAGGTGGCCAATCTTCATCTTGTAAATTACTCTTCTTTTAGAATAGAGCAGTCTCTTTGGCACCATAAGCCTTTCAGACACCCCTTTGAACTATAATGTAAGAGAAGCTTAAACTATTTCATGCATCACTGAGTGCGATCTCCTGTGTCCCTTCCATAACGTCTTGGGGTGTGCTGGAAGCGAACTCTGTGAATCCAACATGACAATCAACAGCCGCAATGGCTTTACAATAAGCACTTATTGTGAATTACGCTGTGGTTAGTAAAGAGGTTTGGTAACTCCATGCACCCGTGTGTGGCCACCTCATAAAAATATCACTGGAACACCTAATCCCACTACAGAGAGGGGAGGGGCAAAAGGAAGGACGGCTGCAAGATTGGCAGACAAGAGGCAGGCCTCCATGTGGCTGCAGAGGAGCATACTGAGGGGATGGAAGAAGTAACAAGCACTGCCATAAGGGCACTCACCCAAGAATCCTCCTTGCTCCGTGCAGCTCTAGTCAGATCTCTTGGCTGTAAAATAAAGCGGCTGCATGGAAAGTAAGCAGAGTGCCAGGATTTAAATGCCGCAGGCACTTCTAGGAAGTGCTCAGCTTGTGAGCATCTGCCGCAGCAACAGATCCACAATCCGGTCCCCTCTGACTCACCCACCGGAGCGCAGGCAGTTTGCAGATGCACAGATGTTTTCAGTAGAAATCTTGACAAAGACACGTCCTCTCAAAAACCTAGATGATTTTAGATATCCCCGTCGTAAAACAAATGAGATGCACTTTTAAAAGTACGGCTTGTAGGCAGAAAGGGAGGTTTCAGTTTATTCAAGTTCAAAAAGAAGCTAAGTGACAAAATGCCAGTTTTATTGAAAACGTGTCAGTGTCTGAATGAGGAAATGCCACAGGACACTCGTCTACTCATACGTGGAGCGGTGGAGGGGAAATCGGAGAGAGGTGGAAGTGTAAGGAGAATGAGAAAGGTAAAACAAAGCAGGGCAAGTCATCTTGAGACATTATTTGGAAAGCAGAGAAAGCAGTACTAGCGCAAGTTGGCTAAGGAAAATGTAATTGCAATAAGGCCGGAAACAGCCCAAGTACTAAACAAGCTCTGCCATTGTGCAGAGGGGGGGGGGGGGGGAGCAGATTCCTTTGAAGTCTGAAGCTCACAGGCTGCCAAATGGTGTGCGATGTGCACACACCCAAACACATGCACTGTAGGCAATCCACCTGGAAAAGCATTTGGGAGCTGTTGGACTTGGGCCTTGTGGCAGGTTCACCCCTGAACTTTTTGCCTTAAATTATGGTGATTTCTGTCCTTTGCGCACTTTGACACTGTGGCGCAGTGTAAAGTGCGTGCTCTCCCTGAGTGCGTGTGTGAGATTGGCCTGCCCTCCCATAGGAATGCATGGGGAATGTCTGTGTCCCTGGTAGTTCCTGATGCGTGAGGTGTGCATGGTCAAGTTTGGTATGTGTGAACTCGGGGGAGTGAATGCTGCGAGATGGTGTATGCCGCATGTATGTGTCTAGTAGGGAAGCGCCATTTCTAGACATGGCTGTACGTGTGCTGTGAGGGTGCTGGCGTGTGATTGGCTGGAGCTGGCTGGGATGCCAGGCTCCAGGAAGTCTGTGTGGGTCTGCCCCGGTGGTGAGTGGGAGATTAGCATGAGTGATGTGTGGGAGGAGTGTACCTGTGTCCTGGATGGGCTGGGTTTTCCCCACACAATGCTGGCTCCGCCCCCCTGTGGTGTGACTGATGACCCTAGCCTCCCCAGTGAATGAAATGGGTGGTTGGGCCATCAAGAGTGCTCCAGAACCAGCTGCGACTGGTTCTGCCCCCACCCTGCACCTAAAGACAAAGGGAAAAGGTGTATAAAAGAGGGGCTGTGACCCCATGAAAATGTTCTTGTTTGCCAACTTGAAACTACCAGGGGCGTGCTGCTGCTTGGGCCCAGGGGAAGGCTTGCCTCCCTGGGCCCTGCCCAGCCCCTGGATGCCTTCTCCCTCTGGGGTCTCTCTGCCTTGCCTTGATGCCCTGGAGGACTTTTCTCTGCTGTGCTTGTCCCTGGACTCGTGGGGCCTCTTTGCCCTGCCCAGCTCCTGGATGCCAGAGGGACTGTTGCCTAGCGCAAGGAGCGCTTTATTTGCTTTATAGCGCATGGGAGCGCTTTTATTCTGCCCCTAGCGCTTGAAAGCGCTGTGTTGTTCCCTAGCGCTCGGAGCGCTTTATTTTTACTTTTGCCCCTGTTATTTACTTAAAGCGAGCGAGTGCCCACCTCGCTGTTTATTTTTAATCTCGAGGGTGCCACCCCTCTGAAATGCCCCCGAGATTCACCGCCACGGCCCGAGCGCCGCAAAACAGGAAGCCAGGCACTACTGTGCCTGATGCGGGGCGGGACTTCCGGTTTGCCGGAGGAAGTCCCGCCCGCCGCCGCGCTGGGATTGGCCAGCGCCGCCAGGGAGACTGAGCCTGGAGCTGAGTCCCGGTCCCGAGATGGGGGACCGGGTGAAGACCCGTGTGTCAAGAAAGCGGGGCTCTCATGAGGTGAGAGAGCCCCGCCTGCTGCCCTGCTGACACCCGCCGAGGCCCCCGTGAGCGAGGGAGGGCCCCGGCAGACTGCTGCAAGAAGATGGTGTCCCCCGCCGCCTCCGGAGAGCAGCCGGTGAGTAGAGCTGCCCCGGGGGGGGGCGGGGGGTGGTGAAAGTGCGCGAGGGATCCCCTCGCAACGCTGAGCGGCCCCGCTTGACAGAGGGCCGCTCCAACGGCCCCCAGGAGTTCTTTGAGCCTAGAGGGCTCGGTGGGGGCATAGCGTTTTCTTCTGCCCGTGCGCTCCGCCTTCAGGTGCCTTCAGGGCGGCCCCGGATGGTAGTGGGCCGCCCCAACGTTTCCCCAGGGCACAGTATCGAGGGAAAGGGCCCGAGGAGCCCGTGCTGAGCCCCGTGGCTCCAACGTGTTGGGGCATTGTATTTACTGCAGAGCCTGAGGGCTCCCACGCTGGGCAGTAGTGTTTCTTGAGCCTAGATGGCTCCAACCCGGGACATATTTGTTTGTAGAGCCAGAGGGCTCAGTTGGGCGCAGTCCTTGTCCTGAGGGGCCAGTGAGGGCCCCTGTCGCAGATTTGTTTCCAGCTGCCCAGCAATTAGTGGGCAGCTGCACCGTTTAGGTTTTCCTCCCTAGGGACATGTCCTGGACTTAGGAGTGAGGCGCACTCCTTCATCCCTGGCCTTCCCCCAGCTGCGCAGCACTTAGTGCCAGCTGCAGCGTTTAGGCCCCCATGTCCTGTCCCTCAGCTGCCCAGCAAGTAGTGGGCAGCTGCTACGTTTAGGTTCTGGCGCAGTGGCGCAACCTGGACTTTGTGAGTTCTGCGCTAAAGGTTTAGATGCTGTTATGATCTATGTCCTATTGCTTTTGGGTGTTAGGAAATGTACAATGTGTAGTATATTTTGCGCACCCTGTGTTCTGCACCTCTGAATGTGTTGTTGATACATTATGTGCCCTGTTCCTTACACCGCTGAACGTGTGTTGATGCGTCATGTGTTCCTTACACCGCTGAATGTAGGTTCTGCATCATGTGTTTTGTCCCCAGGTCTATGCCCCTACTTGTATTGTGATACTGAGGTGGTTGTTCTTGCTAGTGCAGGTGGTGCTAGTAAGGTCCTGGTTCCCTGCGTGACCTGTTCCTAGGGTGGTTAGGATTGCGTAGGGGGGACTTACCAGTTACCAGTGGGTACTGGTTTTGTGCTTTATGTCCTATTTTGTGTTACAGTGATCTTCTGTTATAAGTGATCCCAAGGGCTTGATACTAAGCTTGCCCCCTGACCAGAGTCCCAGGACCAGTGGACTCTATGGTGCCTTCCCGGCCAAATTGATGGGACTTGTCTGATCTCCCTGGGCCCCTGGGGCCTCGCTGAAGTGTGCCTCGCTCGTTCCCCTCGGCAGCTCGTGCCGGCAGCCCGTCCAAGCCTCGAGCAGCGCCGCTCTCCCCTGAGCCGCGCCGCTTCGCTGGGTCGTCCGCATCCTGCCTCCCCCTCCTCTTCTGAGCCGCACACATTGGTCGCCCCAGAGAAATGCTTGTACTGTGCCGGCAGCCCGTCCAAGCCTCGAGCAGCGCCGCTCTACCCTGAGCCGCGCCGCTTCGCTGGGTCGCCCGCTCAAGCTTACTAAGGAGGTCACTCGCATTATCCCGTGCAACCAGGACGGAAGGTACTGTCTGATAGGCTATGTTCTAAGTTCTAGGCCTACAAGTATTGTATTGTTACTTCTAAAAGTGCTGATTCCCGACAGTGGTCCAGGTGGCCCTGTCTTGTAAATAATCCCTTGTAAATTCTGCCCGTGCCTCTGGCACATTGTAAAGTGTGTGTTTTATCTAATGTGTTTTGGTGTAATACAAAGGCTATTTTTATAGAACCTTGTGTGGAGTTTCTTTTGTGGTGGGCCTTTGGTTGTTGTTGCTGGGGTGCGTGCGCAAATACTTAGCCTACATCGCCTCCAAGTTTAGCCTTGCTGCTCGCGCCACGTTACCTAGAGGGTGAGTAGGGGTTATCTTGGCGTGTAACTCCCTTGCCCTGACTTGGGTGTGGTGGTCTCTGACTGACTTTGGCGAAAGCCCTGGCCAGCCGGGGATCCCATTTCCAACATTGGCGGCAAGCGGTGGGATAAGGATTTGTGTTTGCGTTGTACCTTAGTAGCAGCTGGCTGCACCACAAAACTCTGCATTTTAGATAAAAACATTTTGGGGATTATTGTATGGAGTTTGCTAAAAATGTCATTTCTGTGGAAATGTGTTTCTTGTGCACTTTGAGTTAGGTGTCCCTAGCTCGGGAGGGTAGATCATCCCCCTAAGTGCAGTGTGTTTTCTGGATTCACCAGAAGGGTGGGATCCAGTGGTGGCAGCATAAGTGTGTCCAGTGCATGTGTCCCCCGTCCCTGCCCTGGAGTAATGGTACCTGTGTCAAGTGTGGTCAGGTTGAGAAGTCAGGGGTGGTAGAAACTGCCTTACCAGTCTGGGGAGGGGTGTGTGTGGATGAATGGTGTGTGGCACTGGACGTGTTTGTGAGTTCTCTGGATGGGGAGCTTGCTGAATGCTAGTTTTGCTCAGATATTTAAGTCCTGTGTGTTGAACTTTTCCCAAGAACGTCTGCAGATAGTGGAGCCTGCTTGTTGATTTCTGTGGTCTGTTGAGACAGAATTTTGGAGTTGGTAATGTTCTGGGAGGAGAGAGGCATAGGGGATGGAGTGATTCCAAAAGGAGTGTCTGAGGTGTCTTCCAGCCCAGCGTGGTGGAAGAGGCTCAGTGTAGCCCAGCTAGGTCTCGGTGTAGGGGCCCACGTCCTGTCTCAAGAGGAGAAGGAGTGGGTGGGACTGCATGTCTCCAGGTGCCCGAAACCCAGTGTCAGGGCCTGGATTGTTTCTGAAGGGAACATCAGGTCGGGGGCCTAGGCTGTACCAATAGGTCATTTGAGGAGGATCTTCCAGAGTATCTGGAGAACGTGGAACCTCTGTAACCAGGGTTCCAGTAGTTCTGGTGTCTGGCCGTACCGCTCCAGTTGGCAGGGTGCAGAAGTCCAGATGGAGGGGTGCGAGGGGGATAGGTTCCCCAGTGGAAGAACCAGTGGGTCAGGGGCCAACCAGAAGGGTTGTGTCGCCAGGGAGTGACCATGGTGATGCCACTTCTGTCCTGAGTGTCAGGCAGACTTGTACACGACACATTAGTTGTGTCACCCTCAAGGAAGTCCTGGTGCGCCAGGCATCTGACCAAAGGGTACGTCCCTCGGTTGGGGAGCCAGTAGCCGGTGTTTCCGGATCTGGACGTAAGGACAACTGTATGTAGTGTCCTGAAGTTACAAGAGGGAACTCCTGCCTGATGAGAAGGAACCGGGTAAGCTGTATGGGGTATTGGCCTGCAGTGGTTGCCTTGCTGCTGAAGGAGGAGAGAAAGTATTAGATTTTTGTTTTCAACTTGTAGAAGTCCTGGTGCGCCAGGCATCTAACCAAAGGGTAGCGTCCCTAGGTTAGGGAGCCAGGTTCAGGTGTTGCCTGTCCTGGACGGCAGGGCGACTGTAGCCAGTGTCCTGGCCGGTTTGTCTTCTAGGGGTACCCCTGTGAACACAGGTGGGGCTCATCTTAAGTGAAGAGACCCTGTGTTTCCCAGAAGGGGTGGTACAGGCCTAGCAGGGATCTTTAGGGTTCTTGGCTGAGTGTTGTGGTACTACCCTGAGAGCAGGTGGGACCTACCTTAAGTGGAGGGACCCTGTTCTACACTGGGAGGGTGCAGAACTCTGGAAGGGGGTCAGAGGGAGTCTGACCCCTGTGCATCCGGTGAATTTGAATCCCAGGTGGTAGACCAGTTAAGGGAGCTGTGACTCTGTCATGACCAGCCTGGTGTCCTGTAGGCACCGCACTGAGCCGCGTCTGCCTTCGGCCGCGCAGTCTATGCCGCTCACCGTCCCCGTCTCGACGCGGTCCGCGAGCCGCCGCCTGCGCCGCATCTGGCAACCCGCAAAGTGCAACGCCTTACTACACCGTTCTTGTGCTGGTCTGACTGTGGTCACTGCTGCTGAGGAAGTCAGGTCCTAAACTGGTGGGAGATTTGTGTTCTGGAGGGTGCTTCAGAAGTAGAGGTAGGGTGGGGCATTCTTGCCCGTGACCTCTGGTCAGCCTGAGGGTGCGGACCCTAGGTTGGAGGATCAGTGGTAGTTTGGAACTACACTGAGAGGGAGTGGAGAATGGCTAGTGCAGGCCAGGGGTTACTACCCCCCACTCTGTGTATTGGCAAGGACCAGTGGTATCTAGGTGGCCTAGGGCCTGGTCCTAGCCGTGGACAACTAAGGAGTACCAGTGGGGTAGCCTAGTTGGGCCTGTTTTTTTAAGGATGTGCTTGTCTTATGGATTAACTTGGCTTAGAACCGGAGGGTGTCCCTGCAGTGCGGGCCCGCGTCCGTGTTCTATCGCCCCAAGCAGGGAAGTCCATCACGGTGGTGATTGGTCTCCCCTGCGTTTTGGCTGGAAGGGGGTTGTGTTGGACTTGGGCCTTGTGGCAGGTTCACCCCTGAACTTTTTGCCTTAAATTATGGTGATTTCTGTCCTTTGCGCACTTTGACACTGTGGCGCAGTGTAAAGTGCGTGCTCTCCCTGAGTGCGTGTGTGAGATTGGCCTGCCCTCCCATAGGAATGCATGGGGAATGTCTGTGTCCCTGGTAGTTCCTGATGCGTGAGGTGTGCATGGTCAAGTTTGGTATGTGTGAACTCGGGGGAGTGAATGCTGCGAGATGGTGTATGCCGCATGTATGTGTCTAGTAGGGAAGCGCCATTTCTAGACATGGCTGTACGTGTGCTGTGAGGGTGCTGGCGTGTGATTGGCTGGAGCTGGCTGGGATGCCAGGCTCCAGGAAGTCTGTGTGGGTCTGCCCCGGTGGTGAGTGGGAGATTAGCATGAGTGATGTGTGGGAGGAGTGTACCTGTGTCCTGGATGGGCTGGGTTTTCCCCACACAATGCTGGCTCCGCCCCCCTGTGGTGTGACTGATGACCCTAGCCTCCCCAGTGAATGAAATGGGTGGTTGGGCCATCAAGAGTGCTCCAGAACCAGCTGCGACTGGTTCTGCCCCCACCCTGCACCTAAAGACAAAGGGAAAAGGTGTATAAAAGAGGGGCTGTGACCCCATGAAAATGTTCTTGTTTGCCAACTTGAAACTACCAGGGGCGTGCTGCTGCTTGGGCCCAGGGGAAGGCTTGCCTCCCTGGGCCCTGCCCAGCCCCTGGATGCCTTCTCCCTCTGGGGTCTCTCTGCCTTGCCTTGATGCCCTGGAGGACTTTTCTCTGCTGTGCTTGTCCCTGGACTCGTGGGGCCTCTTTGCCCTGCCCAGCTCCTGGATGCCAGAGGGACTGTTGCCTAGCGCAAGGAGCGCTTTATTTGCTTTATAGCGCATGGGAGCGCTTTTATTCTGCCCCTAGCGCTTGAAAGCGCTGTGTTGTTCCCTAGCGCTCGGAGCGCTTTATTTTTACTTTTGCCCCTGTTATTTACTTAAAGCGAGCGAGTGCCCACCTCGCTGTTTATTTTTAATCTCGAGGGTGCCACCCCTCTGAAATGCCCCCGAGATTCACCGCCACGGCCCGAGCGCCGCAAAACAGGAAGCCAGGCACTACTGTGCCTGATGCGGGGCGGGACTTCCGGTTTGCCGGAGGAAGTCCCGCCCGCCGCCGCGCTGGGATTGGCCAGCGCCGCCAGGGAGACTGAGCCTGGAGCTGAGTCCCGGTCCCGAGATGGGGGACCGGGTGAAGACCCGTGTGTCAAGAAAGCGGGGCTCTCATGAGGTGAGAGAGCCCCGCCTGCTGCCCTGCTGACACCCGCCGAGGCCCCCGTGAGCGAGGGAGGGCCCCGGCAGACTGCTGCAAGAAGATGGTGTCCCCCGCCGCCTCCGGAGAGCAGCCGGTGAGTAGAGCTGCCCCGGGGGGGGGCGGGGGGTGGTGAAAGTGCGCGAGGGATCCCCTCGCAACGCTGAGCGGCCCCGCTTGACAGAGGGCCGCTCCAACGGCCCCCAGGAGTTCTTTGAGCCTAGAGGGCTCGGTGGGGGCATAGCGTTTTCTTCTGCCCGTGCGCTCCGCCTTCAGGTGCCTTCAGGGCGGCCCCGGATGGTAGTGGGCCGCCCCAACGTTTCCCCAGGGCACAGTATCGAGGGAAAGGGCCCGAGGAGCCCGTGCTGAGCCCCGTGGCTCCAACGTGTTGGGGCATTGTATTTACTGCAGAGCCTGAGGGCTCCCACGCTGGGCAGTAATGTTTCTTGAGCCTAGATGGCTCCAACCCGGGACATATTTGTTTGTAGAGCCAGAGGGCTCAGTTGGGCGCAGTCCTTGTCCTGAGGGGCCAGTGAGGGCCCCTGTCGCAGATTTGTTTCCAGCTGCCCAGCAATTAGTGGGCAGCTGCACCGTTTAGGTTTTCCTCCCTAGGGACATGTCCTGGACTTAGGAGTGAGGCGCACTCCTTCATCCCTGGCCTTCCCCCAGCTGCGCAGCACTTAGTGCCAGCTGCAGCGTTTAGGCCCCCATGTCCTGTCCCTCAGCTGCCCAGCAAGTAGTGGGCAGCTGCTACGTTTAGGTTCTGGCGCAGTGGCGCAACCTGGACTTTGTGAGTTCTGCGCTAAAGGTTTAGATGCTGTTATGATCTATGTCCTATTGCTTTTGGGTGTTAGGAAATGTACAATGTGTAGTATATTTTGCGCACCCTGTGTTCTGCACCTCTGAATGTGTTGTTGATACATTATGTGCCCTGTTCCTTACACCGCTGAACGTGTGTTGATGCGTCATGTGTTCCTTACACCGCTGAATGTAGGTTCTGCATCATGTGTTTTGTCCCCAGGTCTATGCCCCTACTTGTATTGTGATACTGAGGTGGTTGTTCTTGCTAGTGCAGGTGGTGCTAGTAAGGTCCTGGTTCCCTGCGTGACCTGTTCCTAGGGTGGTTAGGATTGCGTAGGGGGGACTTACCAGTTACCAGTGGGTACTGGTTTTGTGCTTTATGTCCTATTTTGTGTTACAGTGATCTTCTGTTATAAGTGATCCCAAGGGCTTGATACTAAGCTTGCCCCCTGACCAGAGTCCCAGGACCAGTGGACTCTATGGTGCCTTCCCGGCCAAATTGATGGGACTTGTCTGATCTCCCTGGGCCCCTGGGGCCTCGCTGAAGTGTGCCTCGCTCGTTCCCCTCGGCAGCTCGTGCCGGCAGCCCGTCCAAGCCTCGAGCAGCGCCGCTCTCCCCTGAGCCGCGCCGCTTCGCTGGGTCGTCCGCATCCTGCCTCCCCCTCCTCTTCTGAGCCGCACACATTGGTCGCCCCAGAGAAATGCTTGTACTGTGCCGGCAGCCCGTCCAAGCCTCGAGCAGCGCCGCTCTACCCTGAGCCGCGCCGCTTCGCTGGGTCGCCCGCTCAAGCTTACTAAGGAGGTCACTCGCATTATCCCGTGCAACCAGGACGGAAGGTACTGTCTGATAGGCTATGTTCTAAGTTCTAGGCCTACAAGTATTGTATTGTTACTTCTAAAAGTGCTGATTCCCGACAGTGGTCCAGGTGGCCCTGTCTTGTAAATAATCCCTTGTAAATTCTGCCCGTGCCTCTGGCACATTGTAAAGTGTGTGTTTTATCTAATGTGTTTTGGTGTAATACAAAGGCTATTTTTATAGAACCTTGTGTGGAGTTTCTTTTGTGGTGGGCCTTTGGTTGTTGTTGCTGGGGTGCGTGCGCAAATACTTAGCCTACATCGCCTCCAAGTTTAGCCTTGCTGCTCGCGCCACGTTACCTAGAGGGTGAGTAGGGGTTATCTTGGCGTGTAACTCCCTTGCCCTGACTTGGGTGTGGTGGTCTCTGACTGACTTTGGCGAAAGCCCTGGCCAGCCGGGGATCCCATTTCCAACAGGAGCATTTTTGAAAGTCCCTACTTTATATCTCGCCAAAGCATTGCTAACGCAATGGCTCAGGCGAGACCTAAAAACATGGGTGGCACATCCTTCTCTGTTCAAGTAGCCAAACTATGGAACTCTTTACACCTCAACATAAGATCCACTGACAACCACCTTATCTTCAGAAACCTACTCAAGAATTGGCACTTCCTCACAAAAGCAGCATACTGTATATAAGCATTTATTTCACCATAGATATGTACCTATCTTTGTGTATTGCTTTGTATACACATGCACAATAATTATGTTGTTAATAATAAAAAAAATTAAAAATCATCTTTGGCCTACATGTACTTGCTTCCATTGTGCATCTATGTACCTTCCATGTACTTGGATCTGTGTGTCAGTTACTTTTCTCCTGAAAAAGCATATCCAATGCACTACCCTATTTCTCATCCTGTACCTCTATCAATATCTTTAATCTACATATACTTACCTCCTTTATGCATTTATAAACTTTCAATGTACTTATGGATCTATACATTTATCAATTTCTTCTAATTTAGCATTTCTAGTGTACTACCATATTTCTCAGCCTTTACCTCTGTCAATATATATTCTAGCCCAACTATCTGTCTCATCTCTACTACTCTTTCCAATGCACTACCCTATCTCTCACCCTATACAGCTATCAATATATGCTCTACGTCCACTCTCTCATTGATCCCAAACCCATACCACTACTATGATCCCCAAAATACCCCTTTCTAGACTCTCTCCTACTCTACCCCTCCTTGCATCATCTGACATATTTTACTATACCGATCCCCAAATCAAACCTTTCTAAACTCTTCTCTCTGACTCTTCCCCTCCAAAACCCCTTTTACTCATCCAAAATCCTCCTCCTACTGCTATAACCTCACAAAAAAACCTTGACTATCCCACCACTATCCTTTTCAATCTAAATAACAGTCTAACATGTTCACTTCTCAAGTTCCATATTTCACTATACTAATTTAACACTAATCCTTTATGGGTTCCAGAGTAGCGTACTACTTGCCAATGAAGCGTTTCAACACCCCATCAGGGTTAGAAGCGATATATAATTACAAACCTCTTTCCCACTTCTATCCTGCTGCCTACCCTTCTCTATCCAAATAAATGACTGACATATCCACTACTCAAAATAATTTCATGTTTCCCCATACTAATTCAATGCTAATCCTTATGGGTTCCACAGATGCGTGCTACTTGCCAAAAAAGCGCTTTAAAACCCCATTAGGGATAGCAAGAGCTATATAAATACAAACCTCTTTCCCTCTTCTATCCCACCACCTACCCTCCTCTATCCAAATAACTGAATAACATATGCACCCCTCAAATTACTTCATATTTCACTATACTAATTTTGAACACTAATGCTTCATGGGTTCCGGAGTAGCATGCTACACGCCAGAAAAGCACTTCAACACCCATCAGGGGTAACAGGCGCTATTTGAATGCAAACCTTTCTTCCCCTTCTATCCCTCCACTATCCTTCTCACTCCAAATAACTGACTAATATCCACCACTCAAATTACTTTCATATTTCACCATACTAATTCACCACTAATCTTTTATGGGTTTCTGGAGAAGCGTGCTTCAACACCCCATCAGGGGTGACAAGCTCTATATAAATACAAACCTTTATTTCCCTCTATTCTTCTACTATCCTTCTGAATCCAAATAACTGACTACCCTATCCACTACTTAAAATGAACTTGCATGTTTCACTATACTAATTCAACATTAATCCTCTATGGGTCCTGGAGTCGCGTGCTACTCGTCGAAAAAGCAATTTGACACCTCGTCGGGGTAGTAAGCGCTATATAGATGCAATTACAATACAATACAATGAAAGTGAACGGGGATCCCATTGTGGCTCGCTTGGACACCGACTGTCATCAGAGTGTCATCACTGGAGGGGCTCCTGAAGTGGAAGATGCCGCCTATATTGATGACATTGTTATATACAGTCCCTCATGGTAAACACATCTACAACAGGTATGCAATGGTAACTACCTTAACAACGCGGTCTGAGACAGGCATGTCGTTTACCTGCAAACGGAACCATGCTTACCTTAACCACGTATATGCATGTTTAAGGCAGTGCGCGGTCTGAATGTCGGATAGGCCGTGAGATGAACAGGAAGCGTTAAGAAAGAAAGGTCAACGCGGACATCATCTGACATCCTTTACTATACCGATACCCAAAACAAACCTTTCTAAACTCTTCTCTCTGACTCTTCCCCTCCAAAACCCCTTTTACTCATCCAAAAGCCTCCTCTTACTGCTATGACTTCACAAAAAAACCTTGACTATCCCACCACTATCCTTTTCAATCCAAAAACCAGTCTAACATGTTCACTTCTCAAATTCCATATTCCACTATACTAATTCAACACTAATCCTTTATGGGTTCCAGAGTACACATCTACAACACGTATACAATGGTAACTGCCTTAACAATGCGGTCTGAGACAGGCATGTCATTTACCTGCAAGCGGAACCATGCTTACCTTACCCACACATATGCATGTTTAAGGCAGTGCGCGGTCTGAATGTTGGATAGGCAGGGAGATGAACAGGGAGCATTAAGAAAGAAAGGTCAACGCGGACAGGTAGAGGGGCTGGGGTCGGGTTTGGGGGTGGAGTAGTTGGTTTTGGGGGGTGTTCAGGGTAGTTTTTAGGGCTTAACGTTAGATTGGGTTAGGGCTCCTTGAGTTAGGACTCAGGGGCCATTTCAGTTTTGCACATATAGGAGTTAGCAAGGTTTGGCTGAAATTTGGTTTTTGACTTGGTTTGGCTGAATTTGCTTGTTTTTGAATGGGTTCAGGTGGGGATTTTTAGGTCAAATGTCATACCCATGCCTGTGAATCGATCGGATGCAGCTTGGTAGGTATTTGGTGACAAGTGGGACTTGTGTCCCTCCAAGTTTGCAAAGGATCGAACAAGTGGAACTAGTAGAAAAGCAATTGTTTCTGAGATGCTGGTGTCCAATTTTATCCAATGGGCCCATTTTGGAGGTTCTTGAGAAATACTTTTTTTTTTTTTTCAGTTGCTCCAGGTGAATGCGGCTTCTGATGGTTGGGGATGCCTGCTGTGTGTATGAACAATTTGGGGAAAATCGATCCACAGTAAGAGGGTGTTTGGACCTAGTTTGGAAATAGCAAATCGCCTGCATTGGGGCCTATGGGATTGCATCTTGTGTTTCTGAGTGGAGCTAGTTGGATTTGCTGGTTTTGAAATTACCACACATATTTATTTAGCAGTCAAACCTTTGCAACAAAAATTGTTGCAAAGGCATACATAGTAAACAAATGCATGGTTAAGTCGCATTTGAGGTTGGAACTGCGTTGTAGAGGCATGCGTGGTTCAGCCATGACTGCCTCTGTCATACAACCTTATGTAATGTTTTGGACTCATTAGGCTCTATGGGTCTCAAGGTTAATCTCGTAAAAATCCACTTAGCCACTAGAAAATGTGTTGCAGGGATTCTGCTCCTACACAGAACCTCAGTGAATTGTGGTGTACCAAAAAACTCACTTCAGTGCCTAGGAACCCTAACCAGCTAGCATCAGTGTCACAATAGCTCTTCATCCTATAGCAAAGGAACCAATGATAAGACAACCCAGAACATGCGACTTAGGTTATACTCAGGAATGGTGGGAAGCAAGAACACTCTATCGTTATACTCTCATACCAGTTCACAACAGGAGTAAAAAGAGACAGGGGCAGAGTTAAAATATTTATTTTAACGACGTGCTCTAAGATGCAGTATTTTTGCTAACATAAGCAGACATACAATCAGAAATAATATGGTCAGCATTGTTACAATTCCATAAAACACAAAAAGAGAAAACATATTACAATGATGGTCAAAACTGGTCTTATAGTGCCTAGTATAACACCCTCCCTAGATAGGAACTATGTTTTATAAAATATAGAAGGTCTCTTAGGCTTGTGTGGGTGACCCCATACCTCTAGGATCAGCAGGAATGTATCACATCAGGATCTGCAAGACCTCTCTGTCTCTCTGGAAAAACGGGAGTCTTCCAAGTGCATGAAGTGCATTATTAAAGGCACCAGAATCACGTTGGTGGCAGCTGCATGTATGTTATGGCTAAAACGTGAGTCGATCAGCCCGAACAACAGCTACCTTGTTATGATAACCTTGGAGGCTTTAGAACACTGTGTGCAGACTAGAGTCTCGATGTAAGTCTCGGGATGCTAAATACAAGCCATTCTCATGTGAAGCATTTCATGCAGTCAAACTTACAACAACATTTATGTGTAGTGTTGTGTGCAAAAGCAGCGAAACGTTAAAATGCCGTTTAAACTTCTAATAAGCCTATGCTGTGTGGGATACTTGTAAAGCGCACTGTTACTCTACCCGAGTGTCCTGGCGCTGTAGACCGCTGGGGAACCCGTCCTGGTTTTCCCTGTGAGATGCTCCCTTTTTGGGTATCTCCAGGGTGAAACCAGGCATCCCTGGCGTCTGTGGGGGGCCATTGTAGAGATGAGGCAAGCTTAATGCCCAGAGTTACCGAGTGTGTTCCCTGGTTAGAGTAGGCACTGAGGCGAGAATTATCGAGTCTGTTGACCCTGGTCCAAGACCCTGCCGCGTCGGGAATTGAACCCTGGTCCCGGGCCGTTCTCTGCTTATAGGCCTGCCGCCTCTAACCAGTGAGCCACACCACTAACAAAGCAATGCATGCAACAAGGCCCAGCTCTCACTACAAAGGTACAATACCTAGGGCATTTAATTGGGAAATCTTAATTTAACCCCAGAGAGAAAAAATTGCATCCATTCTCAAGATACTCTTCCCAAAAACAAAAAGAGACCTGAGGGCTTTCTTGGGACAGGTAGGCTACTACATAAGAGTCCTACCCAAATTTTCTCAATTAGCTGTTCCCCTAACACACAGCTTTCCAGACTTTTCATGTTCGTGAGACATCTTTCCAACACTCTTCATATGGCGACAGTAATGCGAGCGAGTGCATCAAGCTTGCCCGAACCACCTCAGTTGGGGGTCAGGGGGACGGGAGGGTTCTCCGCCCGAGAAAATGTTGAAAAAATAGTGGGCAAATGGTGCATTTTCAAGCAAATTTGAGAAAGCAAGAAGGTTAATAAAGCAATTGTGAATCTGTTCTAACAAAGACAGTGACTAGCAAAACTGGGTGTAAGCAAGATTAGGTTTGAGCCTGAAACAAGAATATAATCATGGACACATTGTCACATGCCCCAGTGATTTACAGCACAAAAAGGGGGGGTGTACGCACTGCCAACCCTTTCAACCATGCACAAAGTCCGCCTGCTGCCTTGCTGAATATGAGTTTTACAAAAATCCGTTCAGGAAGGGGGAATTGCGATTGGTAAAACAACCAGGCAACTTATCAGCTGGTCTCTGCGCATTGAACTCAGGTGGGACCGCTTTCCTCATCGCAGTGCGCCAAAACGCAACAGAAAATAAGACGAGTCATACGTTTTTCCATCCAGCACTTTGAGGTAAAATTAACTGGATATAAGAGATAAGGACAAATACATATATGGCATATAAATTGTAAATATCAATATGTATGGGGACCCAACATATCTTATGAAAACCTTTCCTTGATTTAAAAAAAATATATATATGATTTGTAATATAACACACATACTTTTCCAAAACATGTTGTCCTTTATGAGTAACAATATGTAAATATGTGCAAGAATGAAAAACTTTGAATATAAACAATAGCACTTACTATTTTATTGAGATGAATGAGAGGGATAGGATGAACACGGCTGGTCAATAGTTGGTGGAATATTAGATAAAGACACACGCATTTCGTCATTAAGCATTTTCAAGCTTCCACATTTCAGTGTCATGTTTTATTTCAGCTAATTCTTCTTTAGAAAGCGTAAAAGTTTCCAGTTGCAGTTGAAAGAAATTGATTTCTTATGCAATCATAGTCTTTGATTTCAACATTTGGGAAGTAATGATAAACTTTCTCTCCGAGCCATGTTAAATGGTCAACAATCAGCCGACTGATCTCATTTTTCAGCTGGCACTCATCAGTTTTGGAAAACATTTCAAACCTGCCTTCTTTCACTTTCCTTTCCCAAATATGTATTTTGTCTCTCAAATCACAAATTTTATCTACTGCCGTTAAGATATTTTCTCCTATTCCTTGCATACTGGTGTTAATTTTATTCAAATGTTCAAATATGTCGGCAAAATATGCCAATTTTGTGCACCAAAGTGTGTTTAGAATTAGATCGCCAAATCCGTCTTGCTGATTTTCCTCCAAAAGTTTAAGTATCATTTCCCGCAATTCGTATACACAACAAAGCACTCGACCTCTTGAGAGCCAACAAACGTCTTTGTGCAGCAGGAGCTTTTTAAATCTTGTCCCCATTTGTTCACAAATATGAGTAAATATTTGTGATTCAAGAGGTCTGATTTTAATGTAATTGACCATTTGAATCACTTTGTCCATAACTTTTCTGCGACTAGTGTCTCGCGATGTAAAAAGCAATGAGTAAATATGATATTTTCATTTTCTTTCTTTGCTAAAGCTATAAAACCTTTTGTTGAGCCAACCATTCAGGGTGCTCCATCAGTGCATATCCTGACACAATTTAACCAGCGCAAATTATTTTCCTTCATGAAGCAATTTAAAGTTTTAAATATATCCTCACCTCTAGTTCTCAGTGGAAGTTCTAGGCAACACAGGAATCGCTCAATTATTCTGTCACTATGAATGAAACGTATAAAAACTAGTAATTGAGCTAACCCACTGACAACTGTTGATTCGTTTAATTGCAATGTAAAGACCATATTATCGTCTTGGAAAATATCCTTCCTTTGCAGCTTAACGTTAGCTGGCATATCTTGAATACGTCTTCCAATTGTGATATCTGCCAAAGGGATTTTATTACCTTCTATCTTAAATTCTGCCCCAAACATTGTTCGAACAATAGCACAGCAATATTGCTTTATGGTGGTTTCGGCAACAATGTGTGGTTCCTTGTTTTTGGCAATTATTTTAGCAACCAAGTAACTTGCCTTTTGAGCTTTCTCCGATGTCTTCTTTCTCTTTGTGAATGATGCAGACTGCTTCCTTATAGATTTAGAAAGTACAAAGTATTCTACTGGTTTTTCTGACAAATGGCTTTGTTTTGTGGTAAAATGTCATTTTAATTTATTTGGTACCATACTTTAATTTACAAGTATTTTCCCACAAACTAAACACTGGAGACAAGGATGGTTTTCATTACCCGAAAATGTGAACCCCAGTTACATATAAGCTTTATTATATAAACGGGGATTGGAGATTTTCCCTTCACACTTCTTACGTACTGAGACAAACGGCTCAGTTGATTCTTGGGTACTTTGCTCAATAGCTGCTACATTTTGTTCTTCGCAACCGCCATCTTCACCAGCTTTTCACTTCCTAATTATAAACTTATCCATTTTTGAGTTTCTGTTTGCCTTATGGGAAAATGATGAAATGTGGAAATCTAGACATAGGAAGAACATGAGATACGAAGTTTAACATTCCTTCACCTTGCTTACAGTCTTCATTCTCTCTAGGAACATTTCAGGATTTGAGTAGTAGATAATCATTTGAAATCAGAGCTCTCAGCATAAGGTGGGACAGAAGTAATAACTGCTTTGACGCGGGCTCGGACAGACTCAGGATGCCAAGTGATCTGTCCAGAATCCACAATTATATTCCATCCTTTATCAGAAGACCCTTACATTTCTATGCCATGGTCTTCCCCGCCAAACTAGATTGCTTACTTTCCTAAACAAGCATTTGCAATGCAATAGGTCTCACATTTGTGATGGTTTGAGCTATTGGCATTGTAAATGAAAATGCCTTTTATTTGTGTGTTTTGAAACTCTGTAAGTGATGTGTAAACTCGCACTTTATACTTATAGTCATTGCTTAGGAGAAGCAAGGTTGGCAGTAAAAGAGGCAGAGTTACTGCCAGCCTTGTTTCTTGTAAGCAACAACTATAAGTACAAAGTTGCATGTTTACGCACCACTAGCAGGTTTTCAAAACATAAATAAAAGGCGTTGTCATTTACAAGGCCAATAGCTCAAACTCTTGCAAATGTGAGATTTATTCCATTGCAAATGCTTGTTGAGCTCTGAGACAGAGGCGGCAGCTGCCATAGGAAGGCAGAGACCGTGACGTCAGGCCGTGCGTTTCAAAAGCAGGAAGGAGGAGGAGGCAGCTGCAGCCAAAACAGACCTCGGACTTTGAATGCACAGCAAATGTGGCAAGATAAGAGCAAGATTTACAGCCCTGTTTACATCAGAGCTCTATAAACCAGGAGCCCTGGTCTCTCATGCTCCAACTTAAAGAAAGAAATAGTGCTCACAAGCTCTGAGTGACAATACATGTAACAGGGGGCAATCTTTGAAAATGGGCTGCGTTTTTAAAGCCCATATCCTGAATACAGCATGTCCTGCAGATACAGCGCAAGCGCTGTCTCGGCGAGATAAAAAAACGTCCTTTACCTCTGGAAAGGTGCTGCGGGCCAAAGCCAGAGAGTGGTCCCTTAGTGCTGCTGCTAAATACTGACTTCTGGCTGCCACCGTGAACGCAGGCAAAGACTGCACAAGAGCACACAGCATGACTGCTATGTGCTTTATCTCTTCGATAGTTATGAGACTGCTAGAGGTCAGGCAGGGGTGCTGGGAGATAGAAACAAGCTAGACATAAGGAGCGGAATGGAAACAACAGTCAACACGAAAGAGTGACAGAGACAGCATGGATAGCGCCATCTTGTCATATGAGTTACTTCTATGCTCTTCCTCCCTAGAGAGGGCGTTGTATTTTATTTTACATACATTTTAGCATTCCATGGCTAACAGAGGCCCAGGAGCATAAAGTGATTTACGCAGAATGACATTAGGATTTAGTCGAGGGGCCGGTATTATCGTTTCGTTTCACCGTACAAAAGTGGCAGCACAGGGCACAGAAGAAGAGAAATATGGAAGAAAAAAGAGGGACATAAAGAGATGGAAAAAGTCAGAGATTTCAAGAGTTGGTGTGGAAAAATAGGGAAACAGATTCCCATTGAAAGTGACAGAGGAAGGGATATGGGAGAAAAGAGGCGTGAGGGATGTACTTTGCTTGCAGTGCTTCTGCTGCAGCCTTGCAGCTTCTTTGCAATGGAAATAAAAAAAGGTTCTGTAATGCCATCAAAAAAGCACTAGGAGGCAGTGTTTGAAATGGTATTGTAGATGTAGTGGTATTCTTTGCCCAGGAGTACATGTGTGATCTTGGCAAGCATGTACTCTCCCAGTAAAAGCCCCCACTGAGAATAGCAAGTACTCTCTCCCGCTCAAACTAAAGAAGTGCAGGTACTCAGTACCTGTGAGCACTGGCTCATTTAAAGCACTGCTCGGAAGAGTTGCACATAAGGAAAATGAGCAGTGGAATTAGGAAAGAGGCTCATGTGAAAAAGAACAGAGACTGGTGCAAAGCAAGTGTCACGGGAAAAAAGTTAGGTGTCTCGGCTAAACTTGTAGAGAACCGACAGAGAGAGAATGAGTGCCACAGAAGAAACAGACAGAGTGGGAGAAACAGAGGGGCTAGATTGGCTCGAAGCAAGTTTCTCTAGGAAAGAGGGAAAAGTCTAAGAGAAAGGAGAGGAACTAAGAGGAAAAAAGAAATACTAAAAACGGCGAGAAAAAGAAGGAATGTAACTTGCGAAGATAAACTAGAAAGGTGAGTCAAAGAGAGATAGATATAGACAAAGGGTGGCAGAACGATGAGAAGGGAGAGGGTGACAGGAATGGGAGGGAAAGGGGTCAAGTGTCAATGGAAATGCAGGTGTGATAATCAGAAAGTATGAGTGAAAACTGATGGAGGACACTCGCAGAAACTTAGAACGCGCGAGAAAGAGTAGAGCGAGGTAAAGTGAGAGAACAAATGAGACTGAATGAGCAAAATATAGAGGTAGGAAAGGGGAAAGATTGAATTTTCATCCCCACACTGAGAGCGGGGGGTAAAGCTGAAGAGTAATCTAGGGGAGCTCTGTGAAACAGAACCGTGGCTATCAGAGGCGCAGCATTAGCAGTGTCACCGGGGCTCAGGGACCGGATTGGACCCAACAAACCATGGCAACAGCAACCCACGCAGAATGAAAAGATTGGCTTCGGAGTAGACCAGCAAGGTCTGAGGTACTCACCCTTTGGAGGCTGGGTCATTGACAGCGATGAGTCCAGGATGGACCCCAGATTGCGTGTGTGGTCGGTGGGAGTCGGTGCAGCTCCCAGTGTGGCCGGCCATCAGGAGTCGTCCCAGGAGGACGGGGTGCAGCTGAGGATGAGGACCTCCATCTTGTCCGAGTTCAGTTTCAGGTGGCTGTTCTTCATTCATTCGGCGACGGCCTTCATTCCTTCGTGGAGGTTGGTTTTGGCAGTGGTGGGGGCCTTGGTGAGGGAGAGGATCAGCTGGGTGTCATATGAGATGATGTTGAGGTTATGCGATCGGGCCATGTGGGCGAGCAGTGCCATGTAGACATTGAAGAGTGTTGGGCTGAGGGATGATCCTTGGGGTTCGCCGCAGATGATCTTGGTGGCTTTAGATTGGATTCCAATTAAAATCAAAGCAGAATCCGCACTATGAAATTCAACACACTAAAAAGCAGTTCGCATTTTGCAAAAATATTTTTAAATCAATTTAATGTGTCGTGCTAAAAATGTTGTGTCTCAAATTGTGTAGAAACATGCAGAGATGTTTCTTTTCCAGTAATTGATATTCCTGATATATAATGGTGTCATCTATTTTACATTCTGTTTGCTGCAATAGTTTTGTAACACTGTAAGTGAGCGTAAGATAGACTATATAGGTTGGAAGTAATAATAATGTTAATCTAGATATAAGTGTTTTGTGTAGTGCTTGCTACGTGGATATGGCTGTTTGCGCAGTGCAGTGTTCATGTTTTTATTTTCACTACCGACCTTGCCATGATTGCATGCCCTATTTCCCAGCAGCCTACCACTTCCTTTCAGACTTTTTCAGGCAGACAAGGGACCTGATTTTGATGGTTATCTCGAGGTTTTTTTTTCTATTCTAGCCAGAATGGTAAAATACTTGTCTGGAAGCAACCCTACCTTGATGGATAGATGGTATTTATCACACCCGTTCAAATCTGATACCCAAGAGCTAAGCAGCTTTGACTTGCTGAAATCTACACTGGAGGGGCTTGGGGCTAGGGGAGGGGTAGTTCGGTCTTTAAACCAATCTGTAATTACAGGGTTTGTTGAAATCCGACACACTTGTAAATGCAATTACCGTACGACCTAAACAGAGTTTTAAAATTGTACAAATTTGGCTTACCGAGCGCCTGGGGAGCAGAGGCGGCTCCGTGGTCTCTGGGTCGGAAAGGGAACAAGGCTGCACGCTCAGCTTCTCCTTCTCTGCGTACGTCGCTGTACTGTACTGTGTCACTGAATGCAAGCCTTCGCCCTAATATGCCTATGACGTCACGTCATCGTCGCGCGACACACCCACACATGGGAGGCGACACAGTGGAGAAGTGTGGCTCAGGGGTTAGAGGCGGCAGACCCGGAGGCTGAGATCGGTCCTGGACCAGGGTTCAATTCCCCGCCTCGGCGGGTCTTGGGCTCAAAAAATTCCATGGACTCGATAATTCTCGTTCCGGTGCCTACTTGACTCACGGGTTCACACTCTGCGACTCTGGGCAATAGCTTGCTTAATCTCCACTATGGCCCCTCGCGGCGGGATGCCTGGCTTTCACCTTGTGGATACCCTGCTGGGGTTATCTCACAGGGGAATACCAGGACGGGTTCCCAAGGCAAGCGCCTTGATGCCTTCGGGTGATACGTGCGCAATATAAATCGCAATACATTTACACATTTACATTTACAGTACTGTGTCACGACACACACTTTGGAAAGCTCTGCCCTAACAGAGCGTAAAAAAAAAAGAATAAAGAAGCTGAATTAAGGTTACGTCATCCCTCCTAAGCGGTCCTATTGGATTTCTATACCTTACAAAACATTCTCCCCTCAGAACCCATCCTTCGCAGTCACGATTTTACAAAACCTTTTATTTCCAAAACAAGAGCATTGGGAGTTGGCTTAGGTACGGCACTGTCCCAAAAAGATGAAAGAGGAGAGGAAACCCCATCCTATATATGGCTGCATGCTATTTCCCCAAGAAAAGAACGATGCTACAGTGGAGAAAGAAGCCTTAGCTATTAAATGCACTTCGATACTACTTGGAAGGACAGCCTTAGCTATTAAATGCACTTCGATTCTACTTGGAAGGACAGCCTTAGCTATTAAATGCACTTCGATACTACTTGGAAGGACAGCCTTAGCTATTAAATGCACTTCGATTCTACTTGGAAGGACAGCCTTAGCTATTAAATGCACTTCGATAATACTTGGAAGGACAGGACTTTGCCCTCTATAGATACCATGCTCCTTCTGAATGGATGGCTCATAACAAGGGTAGAAACCCTTGCATACTAAGATGGTTCCTGGCCCTTCAGCCTTTTCATTTTAAAACTCAACACCATAAGAGAAGAGGGGAGAACAAGAGAAAGATGCCAGCATGGAGGAGAGAGAGAAGCGAGACCAGCAAAACAAAAAGACATCAGAAAAGAAGCCTCGAGTCAGCGCCACACTGGAGGAGAAGAATCGGCAGGACCGCAGCAAGGCAGAAGACACCCGCTATGTGTGGTTCACCACCGAATGGTAGACAATGGGGGGGTGCATCATTATGGGTAGGGGGAGTACCTGCATGAAGGGGAAAGGAGAAAAACTGGAGGCCCATGCATGTCTCTTAGAGGGTGCCAGTATACAAGTAGGGGGAGGATAATATGAAATTCTCCCTCAAGTTGGGCAAAGGAACTGAGAGATCCAAAGCTTCCATTTCTTTTCTTTTTATTTCCTTCCCTACCTTCTCCTTTTGCAGTTTTCTGTGAACTTCTTAATAACCTTGGGCACTCCCTCCGGTCTACCATGACGATCCTACCAGAGAGAAAAGAGACACCGAGTGTTTAGAATCCTTCATCGTGGGTGACCTGGTGACGGGAGAAAATAGTAATATAATAGAGTAGCTTGCACCTCGCATTGTCCCTATTTATTTTGGAGGAGACGGCCAGTGGCACCATCCCTCAAGAAACCTGTAGAGAGGAAAAGTAAACCATTACTACACCTGTCAAGACCAAGAAGCTGTAGCCCCCACCCCTTACCCTTTTGGAATTGTGTTCATCGATATTATTGATTTATAAAACCGTAACAATATCCTAACACCCAAAAAAGGCAAAATTCACAGAAGAACCAAGTCATCAAAGCCATATTTCCCTCCCACAATGCTTTTGGGAAAATTGTTGGTTGACAGCATTTTAAAAGACAGGTAGTCAGTCAAGTCAACCAAAAATATTTTTCTCCTAATGGATGAATAAGGCTATAAACAGATAACAAATGAAACACAATGAAGGGGTAGAAGGGAATGCAAAGGACATATGGTATTGGTTGGGAATGGTATCTCATTCCTGCCATGCTGTACTGTTGTGGAAACTGGTAGTGTAAGACAACATTGGGGATCCATGACCCCTGTCTCTGTCCCTGTATATTTCTGTTCTCTTTTTTTGATAAACAATTTTTATTGTTTTCACACACAAATTCAGCCACATATTACAATGCATAAAAGCATAGGTATATACAAAAGGTAGGACTTTCCCGAGGTACGAATCTGGCAGGTTACAAAATAGTATAAGTAAACATTTCCATAAATCTAAATCCGTCCCCCCAGCCACTTCCCCCACACCCTGCAATATTTCCTAGGACAACCACGTGTTTCATACAATGTTTTCTCCTGCGCGGCTCACCAGTCAACCCCGCTCCGCCATCGTCCAACACTCGGAGATTCCGGACATATCCAAGAGGCAGCTATGTCCCTTTTAGCCACATCCAATGCAGTTGTGAGAAACAGTTTTTCATTCCTGGACCCGTCCAGCCCATCCGTAATCCCCACAAGTTCATGTCGAGGATCATGGGGGACCACCCAACCCAGCACCTCCGTAAGCTCTTCTTCAATGTCACCCCAGAACCGCGACAATTTGGGACAAGCCCACACCATGTGGAAGAAGTCAGCGGGATCATGTCCGCACCTGGTGCATGCAGGGGAGGGACAGAGTCCAGCCTGAGGAAGGTGGTCTGGGGTCAGGTAGGCGGCGTGCAAGTAGTATAGCTGGACCAAGCGAAGCCTGGCGGAATGAGTGATAGTCCTGGGGGCCATCAGGGCATCACGCCAATCCACCTCATCCAGAGTTCCCACCCATTGATGTCGGAGTCGGTCGAGCGTGGACGGAGCATTATTAATTAGTGTGCAGTAGATGCGGGCGACTTCCCACCTTCCCCAGGTCCCCAAGCATGAGCTATGCCTCAGGCGGGTTGTGCTCAGGGATGCGTGTGCCCTCAGAGAGGTGTACATGACGCAGCTGCAAATATTTGTAGAATTGGAACTGGTGCAGGGAATACCGGGTCCGTAGGTCCGCAAAGGAACGCATATGGTAATTCGCCCACACATCGCCCAGCTGAGAGATCCCGTAAGATCCCAGGAGCGAAAGCCCTGTAGGCCTCTCACCTCCTTAAGCCAGGTGCGGTGCCAGGGAGGGATCCACCGGGTCAACCTGTGTGTCCACTGAGTGTGCCGCGGCGCCACCCGCCAGGCAAGGAGCACTGAACGCGTCCCGTCCGGCAGTCAGGATGGAATGCGGTCCCCATAAAGTATGGATTGGATGTCAGTCAGTGGCAGCATGTGCAGCTCAAGCATGTAGGCTGGGTCAGACCACCTCCCACTAAACCAATCATGTAAGGAGAGTCTGTTCTCTTAACAGTACTACACAAGAAAACATGTCAAAGAGGGGCGAGGGAAGTGAGTCCCTCATAGGCGAAATCTACATTTGCTTGACTGAGGTTTCAACTACTGATGTAATGCTATTTAACCCGTTCCGTGCTCCGTCGGCACTAACTCGCGGGTGTTGCGCACGACCGTTGGCTGCCGCAACCCTGCCCGCTCAATGGAATGCCCACACCGCGACGGACATTCCGACGCGGTAAACGGGGTAAACTGAACCTGTCTGTCTGGCATGGCAGGATTATTAACTTGTTCAATGCAAATAAAAACGATTTAATAATATAAAAATAAAAAAGAGGGGCGAGTGAAAGCTTACTAAACAAGCAACTGCAAAGCCAATAGGTTTTGCCTAAGCGAGATCTATTGGATTTATCAATGCTTTTATACATGTTGCACAGCAGTGCTGCTGTTGTGCAAAGCAGCTTCAAGTAAAGAAAAAAACACAGTGTGGGTTTCTACTTTAGGAATAAGAAAAAATACAAATGTCAGTGATCCTGAAAAAAGGTTACTGCTACATATAGAGCGTTGGCTTGTAAAACAGTGATACGAGGTGTCCGCAAACACTCGGCAACTGTGATCAGCTGTTTTAAAGAATCCATAGATTCTCCTTTGGCTTGATAATGGCCTGTACAAACAAAAGTATCTTCAAGGTCAATAAACTAGGAGGGGCAACAGGCCTAAAGGTTTGGAACACTTAAAGTTCACAAAACAGAAGTAGACACAGTACAGTTTATCAATTTGAACAGGTGTTTAGTAAAGCACAGAGAAAAATGTTATGGTGTCTTTTTACTGCAATGACAAAAACATAACAAACCAGAACTTAAACTTATGAAAGAGTTTAAGGGTGAAACCCCTTAATGGTCACTCTGATCACAGGCCCAAGGAAAACTCTTCAA
Source organism: Lissotriton helveticus (assembly GCF_964261635.1). Classification (NCBI taxonomy): domain Eukaryota; kingdom Metazoa; phylum Chordata; class Amphibia; order Caudata; family Salamandridae; genus Lissotriton; species Lissotriton helveticus. The sequence continues at coordinate 1,651,884 of NW_027611692.1, read as the reverse complement.
TCAAATGGGATGCAGAGGGACATCTGTTTGTCTGTCTGTGAAGCAGAAGAGTGCAAACAGCTCCTTATTGCCCCTCCTGCCTGGAATGTGCTGTGGACGAGAAGGTACTACTTCCCCGACCACTGGTTTATTCTTGTAAGACGCGCGCAGCTCTAGTTCACGCGGGACCTGTGATTGGATGACTCACTGCCGATATCTGATCATGGATGAGCTATAACACCCTTTCGACATGGGGTAACGACCCGGCTTGTGATACGAGGTAAGGAGATGATTGGTAACATTCCCAAAGATCTTGTGTGACCCAGAAAAGTTCTCAAGCTGTCGTGGGTGGTGGGAGGAGAAGGACAAATAAAATATGGGAAATAAACCACCAAAGAACACGCGTGCAACAAAGTGCAATGCAAAGTTTCCCCTATTTCCATTTAATTAGTGAAATGTGTACCCTTAACAAAACAATGCTACCATTGTACCAAAATCCCATATTATGCCTTTTCCTTAATTTGCATTCTGGGAATACTTGTTCTTGAGTGCGTTGCAGCTCTCACGCCCTGCATTTGTGCTTAAAGTACTGTTCTAATAATATTGTTTCACCTAACACATGGATTACAAATCTATCTAAATGCCCCATCATAAGTTCAGCCTTCATGAATAGCTCACTATGCCACTGGCGTCAAGCTATCCTGGCTGAAGACGGCTGATAGCCAGAAACCGGTCCTAGGATGTTTGATTGCGGTCCAGAGAAGACATGGCTTGGCAGTTCAGGCTGGACTGTGCCCATGAGGCACAGGGTCAAGACTGATTTGCATATGGCCATGTCTGAACTGGGGTGGCTTGGTGAGCAAAATAACGATGGATTAAACCCAGATCTGTGACTGGGGGTGAATGTTTTGCCATTGTGCAACATTCCTTCCATCATGTTGTGTGTTTTGCTCAACATTTGGTTTGACAAACCCAATATGACCCATCCGAAAACAATAATTACTGGCCTAGACGCACTGAACCTGCATCAGATTGTCCACAAACCACACACATCGCCAGAAATATCCTAGATGTCATTTTTGCTAATACTGAACTAGTTACCTTTCAAACTATAACTCCAGTCACATGGTCAGACCACCACTTGCTTGCTTTCCAACATAAAAGAACACTAAGCGAATCACCTAAAACTACCTTACATCCATCCACCTAATCATTTAGAAACACAACTAACATTCAGTACAAATCTGGAAACAGTACATTCTGTTCAAAAACTATATAAGTGGCTACAGGAAGCTTTTCACATCCTGATACAACTCAAAACCACTCAACAGAACAAAAGAAAAAAAGCTCCTTGGAGGAACATAGAGATAAAAGACATAAAACAATAAATTAGAAAGCTGCAACGTACCTGACTCAAAACAAACGCCAAACAAGACACACTTCACCTACAGAAAATTAACAGATTATACAAGTCAGCTATCAAAAAAGTTAAAAAATATACTATTCAGACTGAATTCAAATTGCTAAATGTGCAAATAAAGAATTCTATCAAATACTTAATTTCGCAAATCAAATTGCCTTGAAGAAATTCATCCTGTTACTCAAGATTTCACAGACAAACTGGCAAATCATTACACAGACAAAGCAGACACACTGGACTCGTACTTGAAACAGAGACAAAGCACCAGCACTAACCCTTGTACAAAACAACAACCCAAGAGTACTATGACCCAGGCTCTCCGTTCCTTCCAACACATCTCACACAATGAATGTATGGACCTGATCAAAGCAAGCAGGCCTGCCGGCAGCCCTTCTGACGCGTGTCCACCACAAACTTTCAAGACAATTCTTTTATCAACCTCTGCTTCCACTCCAGTAAAAAGAATCATCAACGATTCCTTAACTACCGGACTATTTCCAGAAGAACTCAAAAAGTCACACCTACACCCTTTACTGAAAAAAAAACACTTGGATCAGCTGAACCCTGACAACTACAGACCCACTACAAATCAACCTTTCCTGGGCAAACTGATAGAAAGAGCAGCGTTTGCCCAGATCTCACAATTCATTGAAGAAAATGCTTTACTTTCAGACTTCAAAACGGGATTCCGTCCGGGCAGAGGCACAGAATCTGCCCTCCTTGCCATCGGGGATGACCTAAAGAATACAGTAGACCTCAACGGGGTTGCTGCACTACTCCTCTTGGAGCTTTCGTCTGCCTTTGACACGGATGTATGACGTTACAACGCATACTTTTACAACGACTACCATTACCACGCAATTTTTACAACGCAGGATCCATTACAACGAAGTACCATTACAACGCATGTATTTACAACGCAGATACCTTTACAACGCATACCATTACAACGTAAGTATTAGTAAGTATATAATATATTTTGAAATGTAAATTAATTACAATTAATTTAATTTAATTTAATTTATTTTAATTTATTTAATTTAATTTAATGTAATTTATTTAATGTAAATAATTTAATTTAATTAATTTAATTTAATTTAATGTAATTTAATATAATTAAATAATTTTAATTTAATTTAATTAATTTAATGATATTTATTTTAATTTAATGTAATTTATTTAATTTAAATAATTTAATTTAATTAAATGTAATTTAATATAATTAATTTATTGTAATTAAATTTAATTAATTTAATGTAATTTAATGTAATTTAATTAAATTAATTAATTTAATTTAATTTAATTTTATTTATTTTAATTAATTTAATTAATTTAATTTATTCTAATTTAATTTAATTAATGTAATTTAATTTATTTTATTTTAAATAATTTAATTTAATTTAATTTAATTAATTTAATTTAATTTATTTTATTTTAATTTAATTAATTTTTTTTAATTTAATTTAATTTAATTATTTAATTTAATTTAATTTATCCTGTACCCCTTTACCCAAAAAACCCCAAACTGACCCTGAACCCTAAAAATACCCCTTTACCCAAAAACGCAAAACTGACCCTGAACCCTAAAAATACCCCTTTACCCAAAAACTGAAAACTAACCCTGAACCCTAAAAATACCCCTTTACCCAAAAACTGAAAACTGACCCTGAACCCTAAAAATACCCTTTTACCCAAAAACTGAAAACTGACCCTGAACCCTAAAAATACCCCTTTACCCAAAAACTGAAAACTGACCCTGAACCCTAAAAATACCCCTTTACCCAAAAACTGAAAACTGACCCTGAACCCTAAAAATACCCCTTTACCCAAAAACGGAAAACTGACCCTGAACCCTAAAAATACCCCTTTACCCAAAAACGGAAAACTGACCCTGAACCCTAAAAATACCCCTTTACCCAAAAACTGAAAACTGACCCTGAACCCTAAAAATACCCCTTTACCCAAAAACTGAAAACTGACCCTGAACCCTAAAAATACCCCTTTACCCAAAAACTGAAAACTGACCCTGAACCCTAAAAATAACCCTTAAAAAAACCCAAAAATATAAAATTTTAAATATAATTATATACTTACCAATACTTACGTTGTAATGGTATGCGTTGTAAAGGTACCTGCGTTGTAAAAACATGCGTTGTAAATACATGCGTTGTAATAGTTTTTGCGTTGTAAAACCTTCGTTGTAATGGTAGTTCGTTGTAAAAGTTGCGTTGTAAAGGTTGTTTCCCCTTTGACACGGTTGACCATGACACTCTGAAACAAAGACTCTATGAAGCCGGCATAGAGAGGACTGCTCTAGACTGGATCGCGTCCTACCTTCGTAACAGAACTAATGTCATCCACACCCCACTTTTCTCATCCAAACCGTACTTCACAAAAGCAGGGGTCCCTCAAGGCTCTATCATCTCACCCATGCTTTTCAACATCTTCATAAAGTCATTACTGGTATTGATCAATTAATTTCACCTCACGTGCTATAACTATGCAGATGACACACAAATACTCCTTCAACTGAAGTCACTGGAAAATCCCCAATGTTCAGTTGTCTCAGAGCTGTGGATCAGTGGATGACTTGGAGCCATCTCAAATTGAATGCTTCCAAAAACGCAAATACTCACATGTGGCGATTTAAAACATTAGGACCCGCTTTCCTCCTGGCCTGATGAACTGGGATCACCGCCTAACGGATCGAAGGAATTTAGAAACCTCGGTATTACCATGGACTCCAAGCTATCAATGAATACCCAAGTGGACAAACTAGCAAGATCAAGCTTTGTCACTATAAAAACACTGCAACAAAGTTTCCCTCATTTGGGATTTCCACACAAGATCCAAGGTACCATCTCCCTTGTTTTGTCCAAACTCGATTACGCCAATAGCCTCTACCACGGATCACCTTTAACAACCATCAAAAGACTACAACAGATACAGAACTCGGCTGCCAGACTACTCTTGCATATCAAACCGGGAGACCACATCTCACCTGTCTTGAAAGCCCTACATTGGTTACCGGTTGCCAGAAGATCGACGTTCAAGCTACTTTGTATCACCCACAAAGCACTATATGGAATGGGACCGCTCTTAATCAGGAATAAAATCACCAAACACATTCAACAAAGGAACATCTGCTCTAAAGGGGCATTGTGCCTCAAAATCCCAAGATACCAGCAAAAAACATGGGTGGCACATCCTTCTCTGTTCAAGCAGCCAAACTATGGAACTCTTTACCCCCCAATATAAGATCCACTGACAACCACCTTATCTTGAGAAAACTACTCAAGAATTTGCTCTTCCCCACGGAAGCACTATACGCAAAGAGAAATTTACAGCATATCCCTCTGTATATAAGCATTTATCTCACTATAGATTTGTACCTATCTTTGTGTATTGCGTTGTATAAACATGTAGAATAATTATGTTGGTAATAAAAAATTTGTAAAAAAAATAAAAAATTATCTTTGGTCTCCATGTACTTTCTTCCATTGTGCATCTATGTACCTTCCATGTGCTTGGATCTGTGTGTCAATTACTTTTCTCCTGAAAAATCATATCCATAATTAGTCACGAAATACATGTGCTATATACAATGTGAAACTGTTAACTTTACATCGTGCTTTTAATAGTGCATCCATTTGAGTACTCATGCTCACGTTTATAAGTATTTTCTTGTATTCTCCAAACATGTTTTTCCCTCATATACTGAATGTTCAAACATGTTGAATTCTTCCCGCTTTCGCATTGTATATAGCACATTTATTTCGGGACTAATAAGCTTTCAATGTTTTTTAATGTGTTTCATCACAATCTATATACTTCTCTGAAATAATGATGTCTCAGGTTTATTATGCCAGCGTTAATGCACTATCATAACTCAGGCATCTGTCACACGTGACAGGAGCTTTCGTCTCCTTCTCCGATAATCGGCGCATGGCCTTGAGAGTCTTTCAACTCTGGCCATTAGCGCACGTCCTCAGTAACCTTTTCCCGTGGCCTCCGGTATTTAATTATCCTCCTGGCGGGGCCACGCTTGCAATTCATTTGTTGCTGAGACACCGAACTGTGAGGACCCCTGTCTTCAGGTAATTAACCACACAACTCGCGGCGTAATTGTAATGCTTTTACAGCCGGCTGCCTTTCCTTGCCAGCATGACTAAGCTTTCGCACATTTACTTCACAGACCGCTGATCGCCTTGAACCGTAATTAATACACAGACCACGATGATGCCCCCACCTTTACAACTTTGCCCAGGCTTCATTCCTGAATACCACTGAGGTATGTCTGATCTGCACTGTAACCGACGTATACGCTATCCTCAATGCCGGTCAAGTACTTAAAGCATTTTCTCCCCATTTTTCCTCCTTAGTTCATAAATCTCCTTGATGGTTACCCCAAATGGACTTTACTAGTGACTACGACATGGCTTGATGAACTCATCCCTTGGCTTCTCACCACATGCGAAGGGTAAGCCTTACCTTTTTCAACCACGTGCACTGCTTCTTGATGCGCACCTTTACATAGAGCAATGGACCGGACCCAAGCTTTTATTCCCATTAGGCGACTTATCCACCTTCATCCAGGTTGCACCACACCACCCCAGTCCTGAAGAAGATCCTCACGGCTGAGGTTGTGAAATTCCCTTGTGCCCTAAGTCGGATCGAAACGTTGACGCTCTTGGATAGGCCTAGACTTACCCTTTTGTGTCCTCTATCATGTAAATTTTGAATTTTATTTTGCAATTTTACATATGACTTAAATTGTGTACTTATACATGTGGGGCTAGGCTCCTTATGACGGTGAATGACAACCGATCATAGTGTTTTTGAAAATAATATGCATCTCTTGTTTTCTCCTATGTCACTGATTCCTTTCCTTCTTAACACTGAGCACTCCTCATCCTATTAGCACGTTCCCCCTTTTGGAGCAACCTTTACTTAACCGGTAATTCTTGAATATTACCTGTCTCTTGAATATTACTTGAGTATTCACCAGAAAAACTAGTACATTAAATTACTTGGTGAACATATATTTTTTGGTCTGTTTTGTCTGTTTATCCTTATGTATAACTGAGTTTTTGAAATGTACAAGCAGATATAAACCAGGCTTTCCTGTAGTACCAGACGTCTGTATACCAGGCTGTGTTGGGAGTGCAAGCGCCCCAATTAGATGAGTATTTGAATAGACTGTCGATCCCCAGACTTAACCCCCTTCAGGGACATACACCAGATGAAACCCTGACCACTGAGGAAATTGGCTTCAAGATTGACTAGATCGCGTGCAACAAAACTCCTGGGATGGACGGGTTCCCGGTGGACTTTTACTTCACCTATAGACCTATAGAGCAACCCTCACTCCAAACATACTCCAAATGTACCAACAGGCCCGGCAGAAGGGCACATTGCCGGGATCCCTATGGGAGGCTATGATATTGGTACTGCCTAAGCCCAACAGGGACCCCTTGGAGCTACGCTCCTACTGGCCACCGTACACCGACCACAAGATTCGCAGGAAGGTCCTTGCAAACAGGTTGCTCCCCTGCCTCTCTACATTGACACCAAGACCAGAATGGTTTCGTACCTGGGAGAAAAATGTGTCTAAACCTAAGGCGCCTTTGCAGATGATGGAAAAGAATCTTCAAGAATGTGCCTCCATAAACAACACTCTCACTAGATATAGAGAAGGCCTTCAACACCCTGGAGTAGTTTTATTTAACGAAAGTGCTGAAACTAGGTGCAGAAATACTGCACTTGATAAATCGCTGACCTGCATCCGGACAGGCAGAGATCTCACTTTCTTTTGAAGCATGTGGCAAAGATACCTGCTGTCGATTACTTTTGCCCTAGCCATGGACCTGTTCGCTGGCCAGTTTCGTTCGCAGGACCCAGCAGTCGGTATACCAAGTGGGCCAAATTGAGAGCACATATCACTGTATGCTGATGATGCATTTGTGTACCTCAGGAATGTGCATCTACCTCAGGTGATAGAGGTTCTAGATGGTTTTGGTAGGGATTCTGGACTGAGGCTAAATTGGACCAAATCCAGCTTATATCCCATGCGCAAACTCACAACTGAGAACAGGAAGTGCTGCCCCAATTAGCACTGGGGTGGCACCCTTACATCTTCAGGTATTTAGGGGTGAATTTACCACACCGACGAAGAACTTATACAGGGCAACTTAGGTGATGTCCAATGTTTGCAGCTCCCTGTCGTTTTGGGGCTCCCTGCCACTATCGACCCATGGGTAGAGTGGAAGTTGCAAAAATGCTGTTAATACATTTATACTGCTTCTCGACCCTTCTAGTTTACCTGCCTCTGCGCTTCTTCAGGAAATTGGACTCTGTTTCTGTTTTTATGAACTTAATCTGGGGAGCGGGCCACAAGAGAGTTGCGCTTCGCAAACTATACTCTACCTTGGAACGGGCTGGGGGGATGTACATTTAAAAGACTAATAAATAGATCGGCGAAAAGACAGAAGGTCAGATTGTAGGCGGAGGGGCAGTGGAAGCGAATTCCACAAGGAAGGGCCAAGGTAAGAGAAAGAACGCCCTCCCATATGAGACAGTTTGACTATAGGAACTTGGAATTTCGCCTGAGAAGAGGATCTAAGAGTGCAGGAGGGGGCATAAGGGATGGCAAGCTGTTGTACATAGTCGGGAGCCTTTGCATGCTTAATGCAGAACATGTACGTGAGGGCCTTGAATTTGACTCGATTTTCCACTGAAAGCCAGTGGAGATTGGTCAATGACTTGGACACTGAAACAGTTTTGGGAACTCGACAGAGTAATCTTGCGGCAGAGTTTTGAACTCGCTGTAGTTTGCGTGTAATTTCCTTGTTAATGCCCAGATAGAGAATATTCCCGTAATACAGCCTGGACGTCACTAAGGCTTGGACCACGGTACACTGGGTTTGAGCTGGGAGCATTCACACGATCTTCCTTAACCATTTCAGAATGGTAAAGCAGGTGGCAGCAACCTTGGTGGCTTGCTGCCGCATGGAGAGAGAGTCATCCATGATGAAGCCAAGGTTGCGCACCTGGGTAGCCGGTTGGGGTAGCGTACCCATTTCTGGGGGCCAGTGTTGAGGGCCCCAAAGACCACGGTCTTTGCCATGGATCAGAACCTCCGTTTTGTCGCCATTGAGTTTTAGAAAATTTGCGTTCATCCAGGTCATCACTTTACTGAGGCCAGTTCTGAGTACAGAGGGCTCAGCTTGTTTGTCAGATGACAGGGAGTAGAGGATCTGGGTGTCATCAGTGTATGAAAAAAGCGACAGCCCCGATTCCTCCACTAATACTGCCAATGGTTGGATGTAATTATTGAACAGCAGGGGGCTGAGAATGGAGCCCTGGGGGACACCAAATGGCAGGGGATGAGGTTTGGATTTAGAGGTCGATGAAAAAACCTGCAAGGCGTGGTCAGAAAGGAACGACCTAAGCCAGTTCAGGGCAGTACCTGTGACACCCGAGCGCTGAAGGGCCTTAATGAGTACGGTATGAGAGACCATATCAAAGGCCGCACTAAGGTCAAGAAGCACTAAGGCCTTGGTCTTACCCTTGTCGATGTTGTGACGGAGAGCTTCTGTGACTCCGAGCAAAGTGGACTCAGTAGAATAACTGGTCCTGCAGCCGGACTGGGTGGGATGAAGCAGCCCATTTGTTTCAATAAATTTGGACAGATGACCATTGGTGTGTCTTTCAAGAATCTTGGAAAGAGCCAGTAAGAGAGAGATAGGGCAAAAGTTAGAAGGAAGAGCAGGGTCCGCATTGGGTGTTTTTAACAATGGGACCGCCATTGCATGCTTCCAGCTTAGACGGTGGAGGTCATTAAAGAGGTGTTAAGTACGCTGAGAACATGGGTAAGAGAGGATTGGTCAATTTGACACAAGACTGAGATGGGCAGTATGTCACACGGAGATCCCGATTTAATGTGGCCGAGGTGAAGTCTGAGTGCCTTCATGTCCAAAAGTGGCCAAGATTCGAGGGTGGGCACCGTTACCAAAATGGTGCAGTTATCAAGGTCAGGGCAATCGGCGGATACAGTGGGGGGGGGGTGTTCAGGGAGGCAGGGGTAGAGCTGGTCAGGGAAGAATAGATATTCTCTACTTTGCTCACGAAGAACTGTGCAGGATCTTCGCATTGAGTGGAGTTAAGTGTGAGAGAAGGTTGCATTGTGGTTGAGCCGGATAAGTCCTTGACCATATTGAACAAAGTTTTGGGACAATTTTTTGCCTGTAGTATGGAGGCGGAGACATAGTTGGCTCGCGCAGCTCGACAAAGGAAATGATAGGCCCGTTTATAAGTATTGTAGGCCAGCTTCGCTTCAGCAGAATAGTTCTTGCGCCACCGACGCTCCAAATTTTTGCATTTGGTTTTCTCTATCCTAAGTTCATAGGAGAACCAGGGGGCCGGGGGGCGGTGGTTATTACATTTTCTAACAGTGGTGGGGAGACAGATATCGAGGGCCATTTGGATCTAACTTTGAAAAGCTACTAGATCTGAAGTGACATTATTGTGATATGTGGGGGGATTAGGGATAACAGAAAATTAAATTTAGTAATGTCCAGCTTCGTCCAATTCCTGGAAGGTATGACAGAGATGTTGCAGTTAGTGGGTGCAAGGTAAGGGATTTCCAGACTGAAGCCTACCAGGAAGTGGTCCGTCCAACTAAGGGGGGTGGACATACTACAGTGTAATGAAGATAAATTGGAAAAAATGGGGTCAAAAAAGTGTCCTGCATTGTGCGTGGGCCCACTATTTAAGAGAAAAATGTTCATAGCTGCCAAATCAGAGATTAAGGTACTGGCAGTGTTACAGCTGGTGTCCTCAAGATGAAGGTTGAGGTCACCTAGAATAGAGAAATTGGCAGCTTGAAGTAACAGAGGGTGAATGAAATCAGGAAACTTTGTAACCCAAGGACCAGCCGGTCCGGGGGGCGGTACACAAGTATACCTGACAGGGTGAAGTGCGGCGTCAAAGTAAGTTTAAAGGCTTCACAGTCTGGAATTAAGAGAGGATCGAATTTACAGCAAAATATGGATTTAAAAATTATGGCGATCCATCCTCCCAACCTGCCTTCTCTGTCCTTCCTCACAATGGCATAGTTGGGGGGCAGGGCCCGTGCTAAGTCAGGACCTGAGCAGCCGGTAAGCTTGTCTCCGTTAGGAAAATGGCATCCGGTTGTAGGTCCATAAGGAGGTCAAAAATGTCTGCCTGGTGTTTGGGGAGAGAGCGACAGTTGACGGTCGGAAAGGCAAAACTTTTTGAGGATCCTGACTTGTCTTTAAGGGTATAGTGTATAGACTGGGGAATAGTTGTATCTGGTTTAATAGCTTTAGCTGAATCCTCAAGGTGGGCGTTGAAAGTAAAACTGCAGCCAGGACAGGCACTGAAATTATCTGCTGTCTTGAGACAGACACACCGGGGATGTGGGTACTTACGCAAATGCAGCAGCTGGGTAGAAGTATACTTAGGGGCTGTGATGTTGGGGGGGTAGGGGTTTGGGCCCCGGGTCCCGGCCTGGCGCGGACGGGCTCAGACGGGCTTGCCTTTGCCGTGCCGCCGGCGTGCCCGCGCGTGCGTCCGCTGCGCGCTAGCCACATAGGGTGCTTTTAAAGGTCCCACCTTGGGAAGGGAATGCAAAGACTAGAGCGTCCCTTGCCCCAAGATGGCGGCCGCGTATGGCACAACAAGTGGGTTGAAAAATCGAGTGCTGGGTTCCCCTGTGACCTCTCTCCACTCAAACAGTCCGCTCTTGACGACCGGGGGGGGCCACAGGTAACGCCGTGCAATCTTTCAGCAGCAACACAGGGTAAGGCGAACTTTACAAACACACCCAAATTCAGCCCACTCTGAAACACGCCCCCACAACAATTAAAAACATGTACAATGTTATCAGGCACAGAAAAAGGTTAAAACAGATAAAAAATGATTTTAAAAAGAGAGCAGCAATTTAGAGAGATGACTCGCAGCGCTAAGTTGTTGTAAACTGATTTCCAGCCCTCGAGCCACAGAGCCTCCGTTTAAACGTCCCGCCTTTGTGGTAAATAAATAATTAATTACCGGTTCTATTTTTGACAAGATATATAAATAACAGGTAGCTCAATAAATAAGAGTCAGGATTCGAGGTATCTTGAGTCACAGGCTTTAATCTGGCATAAGGGACAGGAACAGGACAGCCTGCATGGGAATAGGATGGCATGGACGGCAGCTGCCAGGGATGGGAATGGCTAGCAGCTAACAGTTACAATACATTGATATATATACTTAAACAAATACATTACATTCAAAACAGTAGGCGTAGCAGTAGGCGTGACTCGTAGCAGTCGCGAAAGATAAGAGTAAAGTAGGTGTAACAAGAGGCGTGTACAGGGCGTATACATAGACATGTGATGTGAACGTCACAGAAGTGTCATGAAATGGGGCGGAAACATGAAGGGGGCTACCTAAGCAGCTGGGACCTTTAACCTAGTGGTGCGCGCAAACGGACTATGACGTGTGACTAGGGAGAACTGGGGGCTATGACTCCTGCGCTAGAAGAGGAGACATAATTCTGCAGTGTCAGGACGACATGTACCTATGGCATATCTGGTATCTTGTGTTTAGAAGTACATGTTGATAGAAACTAAAAGTCAGGAGGGGAAAGGCTACTTGACTCTAAGACTGGTGCATGCATTATTCTACATGTATTGCGTGTGCGAGGAATATTCTATGAATATTAATACAGTATTTCTCTTACATGGAGACAGTAAGGCTAGACCATAGCTGGAACTGTTGATGCGATTCAGTAGCTTAGGAATGCAAAGACGAGGAGCTGGACTGATAACTAGAAGCATAACATACTCTTGGCAGACTGGCAGGCAGAGCCAGGCCGAGCCGGGCACTGTGCGGCAGGAAGTAAGTGAAGGGTCAGGAATGCAGGTGGGGGCTGCGTCGCTCCTCGAAGAGGGTTCAGGAGACTGGAGCTGAATCTGAGTCCGGGCCCTTTTGAGGCCTAGAAACGGGGACAATTCAATGAATTAACGTGCACACTGTAAAACGTGGCAACATAGGCTTAATACTCGTTGCTTTCACAGGAACTGGAAACTGGCATACTAGAGTTGGACACAACTAGGATTGCGTCTTTAATCGGACATAGGGGATACATATGCATATTAATCATGCACATATAACATAGGATGTGGAACACGTAGGGGCATAGAACATGGCAAAATTTACTTTTCCACACCTTGGGAAGGGAACGCAAAGACTAGAGCGTCCCTTGCCCCAAGATGGCGGCCACGTATGGCACAACCCGGAAGTGGGTTGAAAAATCGAGTGCTGGGTTCCCCTGTGACCTCCCTCCACTCAAACAGTCCGCTCTTGACAGCGGTGGACCGAGGGGGCCACAGGTAACGCCGTGCAATCTTTCAGCAGCAACACAGGGTAAGGCGAACTTTACAAACACACCCAAATTCAGCCCACTCTCAAACACGCCCCCACAGCAATTAAGAACATGTACAATGTTATCAGGCACAGAAAAAAGTTAAAACAGATGAAAAATGATTTTAAAAAGAGAGCAGCAATTTAGAGAGATGACTCGCAGCGCTAAGTTGTTGTAAACTAATTCCAACAGCTCCCCTCATAATCCTTGATTTTTGCATCTCCAGTTGGTGCAGATGCCACCTAAGAGAGTAACCTTAGTGTGCTTTCTGGAGTCAACCTGCTTTGCTTTTCCCAAACTTTGGTCAGCAAAGGTAAATGTGTCTTCTACTCAAGTGTTCTTAGCTCGCTTTTGGTAACGTGACTTGAGCAGTATGGCCTAAGGGGCGCTCGAAGGTAAAGCAAAACAGCGGAAGTCACAAATTTCAATACAGTTTATTAAAAATAGACAAGGAACTGTAAGATTCAAACCAAGTTTAGAGCAAACAGAATATTTAATAATTATTCAGAAGCAATATCTAAAGGTGGGCTGTGATTTAAGGATTATTAATTAGCAAAAACGACTGTCAAAACCAAACCAAAAGGTAAATAAATAAAAAAAAGCAGATCCACTGAATCAATCAGGAAGTCACCTACAAAATTGTAGCTGACTTCTGTAGCTATGCTCGAGAGAACAAAGATAAGTTTAGTCTCTAGTGATGATTAACACTGGAATTTGAAGCAAGGTTTTTGGCTGAATCAGTCTCAGAAGGTGGCGAGCTGCACAGAAGTAGCTTGAAGTGCAAAATTCCCACAGAGTAGAGTAGGGCTATCAAGTTGAACCTGAATCCAGGGCCATCAACATGCGGGAAACTTCAAGCAGTTACAACAGCTGCGAAGTCTTCGGAGCTCCAAGTTATGGAGATGGTTCAAGGTTGATGATAAGAGCCAAAGCATGGTACGTGGCAGGCCTGAGGCATGGTTAAGGGGATAGCAGGTTCCATTTGAAACAAAAAGAAGATGGAAAGAGGCCACTCGTGTGGATCTTTGTAATACGAGGCTGTGTCCCATTGGAACAGAAGTCATTAGGACTATTTAGGATGGGGCCAAGAGTGATTTGCATATGGCTGGCCTCGTCTGTAGTTACACAGGACTAGAGAATGATGTGGCGGGATGTTGCCGAGATTAGCTACCAGTTCATCCATCACCTTTAGTTTTTCTCAATGATCAGCCCTACGTGGTACAGACATGAACAGATGTTGGTTCCATAGAGACCTACCACAAAGGGACTCCTGCTGCAGCCCCCTGATGAGGCTCACTAAGGCTGGAAACAGTTTGAGGTTACATGCATTCCTGATCCTCGCAGCGTGGCCTCAAAGTTCAGGATCCAATGGACTTTGTGGGTCAGAGCCATGGCTTATAAACACTCAGGGAGCAAAACACGCTGAATGGAATGAAGCCACAAATAGTTACAAAAGAATGAGGTTAATTCAAGCATTTCCATCCCTCGCTGTACGCTTTTCTCCATAGACAGTTTGTTGGACAATCAATGGAGCGGTGTCTTTGTGGCTGCTTCATGTAAAGGTTTTGCGATGCTGAAAGCTCCTCCTCAGGGTTGACAGTGAGCACCGTTTATTTTCCCACATTATCTCTCTTATGTGGAAAGGTTACATTTACAACTGAAGTTTTTGTCACATTGATAGCACTGATCATTTTCTTTCTCATTGTGGGTTCTCTCTTGTTGAATGAAACTGAATCTCCAGTAGACTCTTCCCTGGCAGTAGTATATAGTGATACCTTCACTTCAACTCTGGCCTTAATTTTGACAGCTCCGGCCAGGAATCCTGGCCTTAAAAAGTGATGGGTCTAGTCTTAATTATGACAGGCCTAGTCTTAAACTCCTGGCCGGAAATTTGACAGCTCTGGCTGGAAACCCTGGCCTTAAATTTAACAGGGCCTGGGCGCAGGCTGTTGGCCTTGAACAGGCCTGGCCTTAAAAGGGGGGTGACATGTAGGGATATTCCCAAGAAGTAACAGGCTGCATCTTAATTATGACAGGCCTAGTCTTAAACTCCTGGCCGGAAATTTGACTGCTCTGGCTGGAAACCCTGGCCTTAAATTTAACAGGGCCGGGCCTTAAAAGGGGGGCGGCTGAGTCATAGGGGGGTGTGTAGTTTTGTTTTGGAGACATAGGCGTGGCGGAGCCGTCAGAATACATATAAGCCGGTGTCAGGAGCCTGATATAGCAAGCAAGCAACCGCTGGACTACGTGAAGGAGCGCCATGGCAGAAAAGAAGAGCTACAACCCATTTGCGAGAAAACACGGGGTTGGTGGCTCACAGACCCCCTTCATTAGCTATTACAGAACCATAAGCCCTTTGGTAATGGACGAGAATGCTCAATCAGAAGAACCTAAGGATATGGGTTGCGACGTTACTGCTTATGGCTGTGGGTTTGCTAAGCGCTTTGGCGCCCCTGGTTTCAAGGATTGGCGGTGTCCGCTGTCTCCGATTAAGAGCGATAGCAGCAGCGGCTCTAGCGAGGGTTCGAGTGGCGACTTGACGGTTGAGCAAAGCATGCTCTTGGAGTCGGAGGATGCGGAGGACACCATAGTTCCGCCTAATACACCCGTCTATGAAGACGTGGGTTTTCGCGAGAGTCTTTTTCCTGAGAATGTCCCTGTTCAAAAACTTGATGCAAACGTGGAAGCTGAGGGAGCATCGGATGTTATTCCCGCCTCTCAAAATGTCAGAACCGCGGCTGATGGGGCATCGCAGGATATTAACAACTCTCAAGATGGCAGAGCCGCAGCCGAGGGTGGTGAAAATGTGGGGGTGAGTTAAAATGTTATGAGCAGCCATTTATCATAAGGATGTATTTTATTTCTACAACTATCGAACGCTAATATTTCGTTTTTGTTTGTGACCCTCTAGAGAGCAGAACCAGTGGGGTGCACTTACTTCATAATGCACAAAGAAAATGAAACTATGCCCCCTCCTAATACCCACATCTATGAAACCATGGATGTTCAGAAGGCTATGAGTCCTACGAAGGTAGTTGTGCAACAGCCTGATACAAGCGTTGAAGATGAAGGGTCCCCAATGGATGTTACCGACTCTCAAGATTTCAGAGGCGCTGCAGAGGGTGGTGAAAGTGTGTGGGTAAGTAAAAAAAAATGTTAGGCGTAGACCCTTTACTTGAAAGTTTGTTGTCTTTCTACCGCTAACGGGGTGTCAATATTTGTCTTTTGAACCTAGGATGAAACACCGAAAAGAACTGAGGCCCAGGGGCAGACTGCAAAAGGTCGCAGCTTGAATCTGTCCTGTATATGCTGTGCAAACCAGACTGGAAGTTCCACAAAGCCGAGTTCACCGCTGCCCATGGAATGTGAAGATGGTTCTAAGAACGATGAGTTTGTAAAAGCAACGGCGTGGTTCCCCAGAGACACTATAGCTGGTGTCAAAGGTTTCGCAGCTATAGTTGTACGCGCGTGTGTCAAACGGGACTATTACAACATGTGTTTCGGCCACCGTATTAGGGACCCTCAACAGGAGGCGCACGAGTGTCTAGCCGAATCATACAGAGACCGAATGATACGGCACATATGTAGTTTGCTTGATCCGTACAAGATGTATAAGCTGCTAAGGGTGGTGCACGGCCTGAGTGATGAAAATAATTTTGTCCACCCTAACATGTTGAAGATCTTGATGGCGACAGTAAAGGAGATACGCTATGCCAACGACCCCTGCGCAAAACTAAGAGGCATGCCAAACGCCTGTGCGTGCTGTGACAGAAAAATGATAGAAAGACTTATAGAAAGGCGCATGTGTAATGTGTATCTAAAAAGCAGAAAAGTAGTGGCCATCGCACCACAAAGGCTATTTTACAATAGATAAGTCCTGATGTATTGCTAAGTGCTAGCGTGTATTTAAAAGTAAAGTAGTAGAATGTTACACCCAAAAAAGTATATGTGTTAAACCGTACTTACTACGCATACTGTGAAAAGATATGAAACCCCTTTTTGTTTTGTGATTTGGTAATACTCATTATTTTTAATAAAATGTTCTTACACAAAACAAGCGTCTTTCATTTCCTGTACTCTAATGACTGCTAACATGTCGGAAGGCCTGTTAAGAAAACTTTATTATGATACAAGAGGGGTTGGCAGCTTTGGAAGCGGCGACGCTCTATATAGAAGGGCTGTGGCTGAAAAGAAGTCGGTAAGCAGAGAAGCTGTGAAGACATGGTTATCAGGAGAGGAGGCGCATTCACTACATAAACCAGCCAGAAGACGCTTTAAGAGGCGTCCTACAATCGTTAATGCGTGTATAGATTATCAGTGGCAGGCGGACATAATCAGCCTTCAAGATACTGCAAAACATAACGACGGCGCCTGTTATATATTAACAGTCATAGATGTGTTGTCCAAATACGCGTACGCAGAGGCGCTGCGTGATAAAAGTGGAGCTAGCGTCACGGCCGCTTTTAAAGCCATCTTCGATAAGGGACGTATTCCTCAAAAACTACAAACAGACGCAGGAAAAGAATTCTTAAACAAGTCATTTCAGAAATTATTAAAGCAGCACAATGTTCAACATTTTGTAACACACACCGAGGTAAAAGCAGCGGTTGTAGAAAGGTTTAACAGAACTTTAAAGTCTAAGATGTGGCGGTATTTTACGGCCAACAATACGTACAGATACGTGGATGTTCTACAGGCTTTTTTAGCTGTATATAATGCCAGTTATCATAGGACCATCAAAATGGCACCTGAAGAGGTAACATCTAGTAATTCGTTAACTGCTTGGAGAAACTTGTATGGTCCTAACTTTGGGACAAAGGTGAAGAAGTCTATATTTAAAAATGGTGATCACGTTAGGATTTCAAAACTGAAAGGAGTCTTCACAAAGGGTTACCAACAGACCTTTAGTGATGAAATATTTATAGTGGAAAGTGTGGAGCTTAAGGAAGGGCTGTATATTTACAGGTTAAAGGACTACGATGGGGAAACGGTGTCGGGATCCTTTTACAAGGAAGAGTTACAAAAGGTGCCCAATGATCCAAACCGTGTGTATAGGGTTGAAAAGGTTCTGAAAAGGCAAGGTACAGGTGCTAAGAGCCAGGCATATGTCAAATGGCGCGGCTGGCCTGAGAAATTTAACAGTTGGGTGTTGGCCAGCTCCCTGAAGGGTGTGTGAGCTAAAAGCCGCTGCTACGATGGAGACTACACCCTTTTATATAACCTTACCATCCAACGCTTCTAAGGACATGTTCCCCAGCAATCAGATTTCTAATTACACCGTCAAATTGGCTAAGGCTGTGGACCTGAAGGGGGACTGGGAGGTTGCCCTAACAGAAATACAATACCCTAGAACATGGAATACATTTACAGCGGCCGAAGCCAAGTTTCACATCAAGAGGGAGCAGGACCCCATGGGCATACACACATCCTTCCCGCCCGGCTACTACCCAAACATTACAAGCATTATCGAAGCCATCAACAAATCCATAGCCGCTATAGAACCACATCCGAATATTCATCTGGCCCTAGATAATGTGAGAAGGAAGGTGTTTCTTAAATCCATAAATCGAAACACCCTGTTTAACTGCTCAGGTAAATTAAAAAGGATTTTAGGGACAGTACAACATGTGAAAAGCCCCGTGGAACAAGATCAAACGTGCCCCGATATTAATGGGGGGTTCTACACGCTCTACGTGTACAGCGATATTGTAGAGTCTCAGAGGATAGGTGATAGTTACTCGCCATTGTTAAGGTGGGTGCATGTACAGGGTGATAATAATACCATGGTCAACATACAATTTAACAAACCCGACTACGTCGCAGTTTCTAAAAACCATTTTGACACTATTTCAATTATGATCTACGATGATCAGTCTGAGCCGGTGGCCTTTAAATACGGGAAAGTTATTGTCAAGCTTCATTTTAGGCCTAGACACGACAGAGGGTATTAGGCAGCCATCATGGTGGTTATGAAAACCTACGGAGATCCGTCTATGTACAGAGACTATTACAGAAGTCAAGCCGGTTATGGAGGACCACCGTACTTTCAAGGTTCACCCGTTATGTACGGGGCTGGATTAGGAGGATTCTTTAGGAGTCTGTTTAGAAGAGCTATGCCTTTCCTGAGAAGAGGCTATGAAATTGCAAAACCTCATGTTAAGGCGGCTGCCTCGAACATTGCCCAGGAGGTGGTGGGGTCTGTTACCTCGGCGGTTGCAGAGCGCATGAACAAGCAGCCTCAAGAAGGAGCTGGTTTGATGTATAAGCCACGCGCTAGTGTCAAAAGGAAACGGGGTGTTTCCAGACGCCGGGGTCCCCCAGCCCCCTATAAAAAAAGGAGGACCGCTTCAAAACGTCCTCAGAAAAGAAGAGCTCCAAGACGGAAGAGAGCTGCAAAGAAGCGAACCGGCTCTAAAGTAAATATTTTTTAAAGCCTTGTAAGCACAGCCATGGCCTTCGTACATTGTGGATCTGGAGAGTGCGCCAAATCCGAGTTGGACTTGTTTAGTCTAAAGCCCACACAGACAAGCATCGAAAACAGCTTCTTCATGGAGGTGTCGCCTTTAGCAGCATTGACACCGTTGGCACCTATAGAGTTTTATGTGTCAGGGGCCACGGATATGTATTTGGATCTCAACAACACTCTGCTGCATCTTATGTGTAAAATCGTAAAAGCGGATGGGACCGACATTGACGACGGTTCTAAGGTGGCACCAATCGCTTACCCTGTAGCTACCATGTTTAATCAAGTGGACATCACCCTGGGCGACCGACTCATCACCCAGAACGATAACATGTACGCCTACAGAGCCTACATAGAGAGTATTCTAAATTACAGTAGCGATGCCCTTGACACACAACTTTCAGCGGGTCTCTTTCACAGGGATACACACGGACAGTTTGAAAGCACAGCTCTGGATGGTGATAATAAGGGCTTTATAAAAAGAGCGGGGCATGCTACAGCCAGCCGTACCTTTGACCTCCTGGGGCGCATACATTCGGACCTCTTCTTCCAAGATAAACTGCTCATCAACGGAATTGATCTTAAGATCAAGCTCAATCGTAACAAGGACTCATTCTGCCTCATCAACGGGGATGCGGAACAGTACAAGCTGAACATACTGTCCGCGAGCCTGTTTGTAAAGAGAGTGAAAGTGTCCCCGAGCGTCAGGCTAGCGCACGCCGAAGCTTTGCAAATATCCAACGCCAAGTACGCTGTGGAAAGAGTAGCTCTGAAGGTATTCAGCATCCCTGCAGGTACCCGCTTAACACAACAGCAGAATCTATTTCTGGGACAGCTACCAAAGCTCATCATCATAGGGTTTGTGGACAATACAGCTTTTAGTGGCACCTATGCCTCAAACCCCTTCAATTTTAAACACTACAACATCAACTACGCGGCGCTGGTCCACGAGGGCAATGTGATTCCTGCAAAACCCTACACCCCCAGTTTTGCAGCAGGGCATTACATCAGGGAATATCAGGGACTGGTTTCGATAACAGGCAAGCATCAAAGGGACTGCGGTGTAGCGGTGTCAAGAGAAGGCTATGGCCGTGGATACACGTTGTTCGCATTCGACCTGACACCGGACATGGAAGATGGCGATCACTACAACCTGGTCAAAAATGGGAATCTAAAAGCTGAAATACGATTCGCAGCTCCACTGGCGACGAATGTGAACATGGTCGTATTCTCTGTATTCGACAGCATCATTCAGATCAACCACGCAAGGCAGATTTTGTTTGACTATCTTTAAAAACATTTGTGAAATGGATACGGTGCAGATACGTGACTTCTTAAGCAGACATAAATACGCTAGGAAATACTTTTTGGGTGTTTTCCCTAGCGATGGGTTACCAGGCGACATAGGGGCAGAAAGACCATGCACCCTAGTCTTTAACACAGACCCGCATGACCAGGCTGGGACACATTGGGCAGCCATGTTTATAGATGTTGACAAGGTTACAGTGTTTGACAGTACAGCAGAGTTCCCTGAGCACAAACTCTATACAACCCCTATATTCAAGTTTGTGAAAAAAGCTGCAGCGGTGGTGGAGTATAACAAACTAAGGGTGCAGGATTCCATGGCCATCACATGCGGGGAACATTGTATTTATTTTATCAGTAAAATGTCACAGGGTCTTTCGTTTAGAAATTTCTTAAAGCTATATCCGGGGGATCTTGTTAACAATGACCGTATAGTTGTGAGATATGTAAAAGAAAACACCAGGGTGTCGGTCAGACCTGTGAAAACTGAATATGTACCTTGTCAAAACTGTAAGAGTTTATAACAGTTGTATGCTTAATGTTGAACGTTTAAAATAAAAGACATTATATTTTTAAAAACATGCATTCAGACTCGTTATTTCAATATACATGCACCATAAAATGTTTTTTGAAAGACGACTGAGACGGTTTGTAAAGTTATAACAAGGTGTTTATTACAAAATATGTAGTTGACAAAACTTTATTGCAGAAACCTAGGAATAAAAAATTCACACACACTTAATCAAAAATCCATGCGAAGGGTGGCTGGGGCAATGTCTTTTTTTTTTTTCGAGCTGGCACCGACGGTGCAGGAGTAGTCCATTTAGGGGATAGTCTGTGGCCTTCAGAGCCTGTAGGCGATGGCAGTAGGGGACTCTTCAAATTGTCTAGCAGGCGGCGGTGTTCATTATTACCAACAAGCGCGGAGGGTATATTGAGTTCAGCAGCGGCCTTCAGAAACTGCTCCCAGCCTCTCGGGGCATTTTGAGGCGTTAGGATTTTGGGGTGTGTGAGACCTTTGACTAGATCGTACATATGCGACCCTGCAACAGGCTTGCCCTTGTAGAGGAACTCGCCGCGATCATTCCAAGAGGTTAGGTCTTTAGAAGCGGCTAGTTTACTCATGAGCATCTGCGCAGCCCCTCTGTGCCTTTGACCTATATTTTTTAGGAGGTCTCCAACAAAGGTATCTGAGGCTGTCGCACCATCGGGAGGCGGTTGTAGGGGCTGCGGATCGGGGGCCTGAGCAGCTGGTTGTTCAGAGTCTGGGGTATATAGAGTCAACTTGTTCTTCTCGGTATTCCACTGGGTGTAGTAATTTAAGAATTTTTTGAGAGTGCTGTTGTAAAGGTTAGCCTTGTCATAGGGGTTTAGATCAGTCCTGCTCAAAATGTCTTTAATTTCAGTATCCAGGCGTAGAGTCTCATTTCTACGGATATCCCAGGCGTTGTCATTGGTGGACCCCATTTGCTCCATCTGCTGCCTAGGAACCAGATACATTTTTGTGGCGTGGTCCATCACTCACCCGTGAGGAGGCTTGTAATTACAGGTATAGCTATCCCCAGCAAGCTACCTATAAAACCTCCAGACTGTTTCACCAGTTTCTTCTTTGTTATGAGTGAGCCCCTTTTATTACTGAGCTTCTTGATAAGCCCCTTCTTCTTCTTCAGAACCTGTAACTGCCGCTTTGATATAGGGACATTGCCTTTTAGGGTGTTTAGGGCTATTTCTGAAATGGCAGCCACTAAATCGTCAGAAGCGGTGCCCAGGATGGCCTTTCGATGTTGGGGACTGGCTTTAACAAGCATTTTCAGGAGGGCTAAATTGCGGCGTAGGTGTGCAGACATGGTCACCACTGTGCGTTATAAGGGCGTGGCTGTAAATGGTTCTAAAATACATCAGTGTTGCTTTTTATAGGGCCTGGTCTTGGGCTTTGGGGTGTAAACTACTGGTAGCTCTGGGGGAAAAATATCAGCCCTTAGTCTATAGTCTTCTAGAGTTTCATTTTTTAAGTCTACCAACAGGTACCCGTGGGGTTTTGCTGTAGCGTCGTTAAAGGCCTCCATGAAGAAGTGTGTGTTTCCTGGGTACATCTGTTTAGCTATGACGGATATTTGTTGTTTGTCACGAGGGTTTTTAAATAAAACAAGGTATGAAGCGTTGAGAGCTATAGACCTACTGTTCTTGCCTTTGTAAAACAAGTTCTGCACAATGTAGCAGATGCTTAGATTACGATGATGGGAATATTGGGTAAAAGCTCTCTCTAACTCGGGATGATCACCACCTTCACGCATCAGATCATCAACAATTATCATATTTACAAGGGTTGGGGGTAGTAGCTCATCATCGTTGAGGTTATCCGGTATACCCTCTATAAATTTGATATGTGGGAACCGGCGGCCCAAATCTGTATAAAGAGGCTGCCAGCATGAATAAAGCCACACAATGTTGTTAGGGGTTTGTGATAAAGCAGAGCCGGCATTTTCTAAGAGCTTTTTTATAAAGTAGCTTTTCCCGCAGTTTGAGGGACCTGCTAGCACGCAGGAGAACGGATGCTGTAACCTAGTGTCCATGCTGTGGCGGCTGTCTCTCTAATGGGTCTAGTAACCATAAGGCAGTGTTTTATAGTCGGTGGTCAGGACCCTTTTATCAAAAACAACTCGCAATGTTTTATGTAGAGGCTGGGTTGTGATTTCCCACTTCTTTTTGGATCTGACTATGCAGGGCTGGTTCACGACTATGGTTTTAGCATTCTCAGAATCGTCTGCTGTAGCGTATTCATGCACCAGATTCTTCAAACTATCAAAATTGATTTTTAGGGTGTTGCTGACATTTAATGTTATCCCTTTGACCTTCATACACACCTTGTTCTTGTTGGTACGGTAGCTGTATGTTTTAGGTCCGGAGGACGTAAATTCTTTTATAAACTCATCCTTATCTAGCTCACTGGTTAGATTACCCAGATAATCTCCCAGAGGGGGGTCTTCATCCCCCGGCTTGCTCAGAAAAATCACAGAATCTGTATCGTGATACAAGCAGCGATCCTGGAGCTTATCCATAACCCCGTAAAGCTCTAGACGAGCGTGGGCAGTCGTGAAGCAGGCTATGAAAATGTTTATGTTGTTACTCGATGTGGGGTACTCTTGGGCGTATTTCCAACACAAAGCAGCGGTATCGTCATCGATAAAGTCGCAGCTGGACACCTCGTAGCATGGGGCAAACAGGTACTTGAACAGTTCATCAGGATCTGATATTAAGGTAGTATTTGAAAGGTTTGTGCGCTGTGCAAATTTTCCTAATAAGGAGTTGAGACAGAGTTTGGCTAACTGGCGGCGTGCAGGATTGACCTCTATCAGCTGGGGGCGTAAACGGATACCCTCGTGAGCGTAGTAGTCGTCGATGTATTTCTGTTTTGCATCCTGACTAGTACACCATTCAGGATACCCTGAGGCCTCCTGTTTGTCTCTGAGAAACAAATTAATGTAGGGGGCAAAGAGTTGTGTTGTAGTGCTCTTAAAATGCCACACTTCGTGCACTCTACCTAGCCTGTACCCTTTCTCTAAGGCAGCTTGTACCTCGATGCTACACCAGGTCCCTGTGAGCATCCTTTGTTCATCGGTGTGTCTGCAACCGTCAACTTCTTTAAGCATCGCACATGTTCGACAGAGGGGGAACATCAGCTTGCCATCGACTCTGCATGGTAACACCGGGAAGTAAAGCTGCTTAGGAGGATAGATTTCACATTTGATAAGCCCAAAGTATTCGGATAGGGGCTTAAAATCTCTATAGATGATGGTGGGATGACCCAGCGGGTACAACTTCATCTTGTTCACAAAAGGGTACAGACTGGTGAAATCATAGTAGTGCATTTTCTCACCCTCACCAGCGGCCTTGTACAGTTGTATGGCATTTGTGCGCCCCCCAAATAAGGCATCGCGGGGTTCCAGAGGTGTGGGTAAATCACGGTTCTTAAGAAAAGAGCAGAGGTCTGTGTCGGTTTTTAACATGTCTAACCACTCGTGCTCCCAAAGAACTCGCATAGCAAAGCCCTGGTTTTCAACATACTGTGCCTTTGTCAGAGTACGTCTGTATAAGTGTTCAAATTTGGACCCCAGCATTTTGTTATACTCGTGGGGCTTGTAACACTTGGGGCATCCGTGGTAAAAACAACCGTTGAATTCAAAGGCCGTCGGCACACCGTTAATTACAGAGAACCCGTCCAGGTAATAGGGCCCCAGGCGGTATTCACCACCCTGTAAGGCATGTTGAATTTGTATGTCTTCCTTCTCAGAGACGTGCATGAGCCACTGGATAGAGGGGGTTGAATAACGTTTCTGTTTACCGTTATAGAGGTCTGGCGGTACTAGAGCTATAGTTTCGGGCCTTAAAAACATGTGTTTGTAGATGGACATACACATGGATGCCAGAGTGACGTTTTGAAATGGGTCTATGTATTCGACCGCATGCCGCGTTTCAGGGGTTTTGGATTTCAACACCGTTACTTCTTTAGTCATAGACACCACAGCATCTCTGAAGATGTTACAAGCTTGCCGCAGGATCATTACATCAGCCTGACAATAAGCTTTCAACTCTGTTTGAAAGTGAAACGCCTTTTCACGGTTTTCAGAGTACCATTGTAGAAAGCTCACTTTCTCATCAGGCATCATGTATTCCACCCCGTAGCTGTCGGTAGGAGGCATGGGTCCCACATAATTCTGATTAGCCCAGGTGTTAAAAAAGTGTGGAAAATAACCTTTACACCCAGGGAACCCAAAGGCCTTTGGCAGCTTGCTCAATTTCATGGGTAGGAAATTCAGGGTGTCCATGAAGCGTATTTTTAAAGGGCATACCGTCATCAACATCAGTTTAGACCCCTGTGTTATGAGTTCCACCGGTATCTTTTCACGAATCATGTCTCGTAGAATAAAGAAGGAGTCATAGGCTTTCGAGTTGTGGGCGAGCATGGTATATCCTTGGAATTTGGCTTGAATGAAAGTGCTCAGGAAATCACCAACGCACGTTCGTCCCTCAAACTCCCAGCTGTCGTCGGAAGTTAGATGGTGGGCGTAAATATAGTTAGGTTGGTGTACCCCCGTCTCTTGTGTGCACTCTATATCAAACACTATATAGTCCTCGGTCTTGGTCTGAGGTAGACCTTTAACCATATAACACTGATGGCTGGTGCCTGCCTCGTAAGACACATGACAACGGGGACATATCATGCCTTTGCACTTGTGATCCGTTGCCACATACCGCCCACACTCACTGCAGTCCTTTTTAGGGACGCATGTGAAAGATTTCTCGTGTATGCTCAAGCAGTTTTGCGAGCGACAAAACATCCTACATGTGCCGCACCACACCTTCAGGGTAGCGTCTTCTATACAGCCGTCCCTCTGACACATCTTGCAATGCATTTCACATTGGTGGTATGTTTTATTGCTGTATATATGGTCACAGTGGGCGCACACATTCCTGACACCCAAAAAACCTTTAAGGTTCAAGATGCCGTAAAAATGATTTTCGGCGTGGAGGACATATACGGTCTTGTTTCTCACAGGGCCCCCTGTTGTAAAGTACTTCCAGGAACCGTTGTGATGAAGAACTTTCACCGTCACGGCGAAATAGTTCTCAAAAAGACCTATATCGCCAAAGCCGACCATTCGGTCAGGAGGTATTTCAAGAACCTCATGGGCTTCAGCAGCTCTAGACATGATGACAGCGTCAGGGGTCTTGCGAGCCATCAGCAGCCCCACGATGCTGGCCGCCAGACATGTGTTGGCAGAGGGGCTGTTAAAGTTGAGCAGCCACCTCTGTTTCTTACCAATTATTTGACTGTAGAGTATGCTCTTTAAAGGTCTGGAAACACCACCCTCACACCCCCGTACAATGAGGGCTATGACTCTAAAAGTGCCATAGGCGACTAGTTCTGCCTTACTCTGTAAAAGCCTTGAGAGGTTTTCTAAAAATTGCACAGCGTCAAAAACATCTCGGGCCTTCCGCCTGGTGAACAACGGAGTGTCAAAACCCTGCCCCTGGAAGCGGAGTTGGAAAAAGTCATTAGGCCCCACATTGTGTAACAACCTTTCTATGAGCTCCTGCACAGCCTGATGTATAGCCAGAACACCCTGATCGGATGATGTTATTTGATGGATGTTAATAAATCTAAACTCCTCATAGTGTTCTACGGCCCTAAACCTCTCTACATTGCGAGTGTAACTTCTAACCCTCTCTAAACACAAGGGCTCTGGGCCCTCAGCAGTAGGAGTGTGAATTGCGGAGGTGTTCTCTGTTGTGTCATTTTGGGGGGTCCTGGTGGGACCTGTCTCAGGAGTCCTTGTAAACCTGCGGGTAGCGCATATTCTAGCCTTCTTCAGCTTATTTATTAAGCGCCTGCGTTGCTTTGTACTATTAAGCCACTTTTTTTTTCTTTTACGACCCCAGGCTTTTCGAGATACCATGCCCCAGCCTATCTGAACATGTTGGTTGGTGTCATTGTACGCCTTGTTCATGGAGGCCGCTGCTACAGTTCCACCCCTAGGTCCTTCTGAATGTTGCTGTGTTTGGAGTTTTAAAGTCCGCCCCCCTACCCCCTTCAAATGGCCGACCCTCGGTATGTTTGACCCTGCACCTATGTATTGTCGGCGGTAAAGTGTTGGTTTATATGTTTCAGGAGCTGTTCTTGAAACTATGGGCCCTTGTTTGAAGGGGTCGAGGGAAACAGATGTTTCTTGTTTGAAGGGTTGTGAGGCATCAGATGTACGCTGCTTGAGCAGTCTTAAGAAGCGTGCAGACTTTGTCACTAACCTCTGGACCTTACGGGTATATTTTGGGGGCCTCTTATGAGCACCACTGGCTGTGGGGGTCTTTAGGGGCCGGTGTTGCCATAGTCACGCCCGTATAGCATGTATGTCTGCCACAGCCGCCTGACACTCCTGGATGATCACTTTTTTACACACCCCAACCCTTTCCACGATCTTCTGATGGGCCATACTTGTGTACAGGGGCTTGTTCACCCCCACCACCCATTTTAGGTTTGCGGCGAGCGCCTGGCGTTTTAGTTTTCGAACAGCCATCTGCATCTCTTTTACATGACCCGCAAATACCTCATATGTGTTTACAGACCCCTCTTGCGCCTGCTTAGAGGGCCCCACCTTGCGAGGCATTATAAATGGCTGCAACGTCTTAGGACCATCTATACTGCTAACAGCCTTAGCACCATTCTGTAAAGCCTGTTCCGATAGTGTTCTAGAAATAGGACCCCCCGGCGAACGCCCTGGTGCGGACAGGAATGGAACATTGCAAACTTTGTATGGAAAAAGCGGCTGTACCCCCTGGGCCCCCGTGGTCTTGTCATCCACACTTATTGCTGAGGGCTGTGTGGGGCTTACGACGGCCGCGGGGCTGGACCCGGGACTGTACACGTGGCTGGCAGCGGGGCTGGACACAGGCCTGTACACGGGGCTGGCAGGTGGGCTGGACGCGGGACTGGACACGGGACTGTACACGGGGCTGGCAGCTGGGCTGGACGCGGGGCTGGGCGCGGGGCTGGCAGCAGGGCTGGTGGGGTCGTATGCCCCCGGAGGGGTACTAGGGGACAATGGGTATGAGGATTGTGAGGAGCTGTCGTTATAATCAGGGGTCCTAGCTGAAATGCCTGTGTCAGGGTGTGCTGACCTGTTAGCTGGGTTCTGTAAACCCGCTGTGCTCAAAGACCCCTGGGACACCGCTTCAGGGGTTCTACCTAGGCTGTCTACCACCCCCCTAATCAGCTCAAGAGCTGGGGTGTTCACGATAGAAGGCCCTTCTAGGGGTTGCGTGTTATTACCCGTTGAGACCCTAGGCTGTGCCTGAACACTTACAACCGGCTTTGGGGGCTGCTCAGGGGCGTGTACCTCTACATGTACAGTTATTTTATTTGGTACTGTCTGGGGTTTCAGGATGCTGGATGGATCCAGCGTTGCATTATGGTTGCTGAGGGACGCTGCTATCTGTAGCTTAGGGACCCCCGGTTTCAGCTTCAGATGTTTTCTTGAGAGGCGCGATGTTTTAGGGGGCTGTGGCGGCGCCATCTCTTCTACATCCACAGCTACAACTACCGCCTCCTTGGGGCTCACGGGTGTATAGGCCTCATTCAAAGGTTTAACAGTCTTTTTTACAGATAGGTCTAAGGGGCTATCATGGGGTTCAGGGGTCCTAGGTTTCTTCTTCTCGGGGCTTAAGGGCTTTGCCTGGACCTCTGGGAGCATCGGAGCCGTCTTCTTTAAGTTTAAGGGTTCTGCTTGGGGCTCTGTGAATACCTTGGAGGACTTCACACGTTTTAAAGGGTTGGGAAGGTTCTCTGAGTCCTTATGTTTCTTCTTAAGGGCGGCAGTGATTGAGACACCTTTCCCTTTTGATACGCTGAGAGGGCCCAGACCCACTGTAGCTGTTTTACACAGACCCTGCCCTGTGTTATCTGTGTTTGTCAAGACTCCGCCAGTGCTGACTCCACCCCTGTGCAGAATAGATTGGTGTAGAGGATTGTTCATCATGTTTGGTGTGTAGTGCGCGGAGACTTTTTCGTGGCGTACACGCCTACTCACACCTTTTGTAGCGCTTCTGTTGTTCTGGACGGTTGCTGTTATGTCCCTTAAGGGCTGCGCCGACCTCTCTTCAGCAGCATGTTTCTGAGCCGCTTCTAAAATATAAACAGAAAAAATATATATGTTAGAGAAAGTATAAAAAGAACACACACACACACAATCCTAAGTTCTACACCGCCGCCTTTTTATATAGGCCTTGCTACAAGTCGTTGTACCCTTCTGCTTGAGAGTCTGTAACACCGATAGTACTTTTCACACCCTTTGTAACAAACACACCTGATAGAGGTCTTTTTGCAACTCCTTTCTTTGACGGTGGTCCCACTTTAGAAGGTAAAGCTTTCCTCTTCAAAGGGCTTTCTTTTGATTCTCGCGATGCCTCTTGTACCTCGACGCCGTTCGGGCATAACGTGGGGGTGCCTGTAAAGAAAAAATAATACCCCGCCTTAGTCATATTTCTGAGGAGTCCCACTATACACCATCAGGGTCAGGACTGTGGCCTACCCCTCCAACTCCCCAGCGTCTTAGACAGTTTAAAATAACAGGGGCTTTTTAATTACATGTAGGAACTGAAGTGTTTTGCACACTGTTCAGAGCGTCTTGAGCCTCGATGTACTCCATAAGCTCGTCAAAAGCTTGTTGTAGGTCAGGGTCATAAGCTGTAAAAGCATACATACATGAGAGCCCATTAGAAAAAGAGAACTTCTGAGAGACTGGTGTACAAAACTACGTAGAACTACATAACTCTAAATATATATATATATATATATATACCTGGCTGTGGGGTCGACAGGTGACCAGCGTTGCTAGTTATTACAGCTGGGTCCAGCGCCGGGGGCACATTGGTGACGGTTGCATTTGCAGGGTCTTGCATCTGTATTAAACATTAAATTAAAAAAAGAAATAAAAACGGTTTTAGTAAACGCTTACAGCGGCAAAGCATGTATTGTAATAGTTATGCACCCTTGGG
This sequence comes from Lissotriton helveticus, assembly GCF_964261635.1. Taxonomy (NCBI): domain Eukaryota; kingdom Metazoa; phylum Chordata; class Amphibia; order Caudata; family Salamandridae; genus Lissotriton; species Lissotriton helveticus. The sequence goes on along the minus strand of NW_027611692.1, from coordinate 1,621,734 downwards.
GATAGCGTTAGCAAACATTTTAAAATAAATAGAAGCACCCTACGCCATATCCTGTAATTCTGGGTACATGACTTAATGTACCACCAACATCCTACCTTGCGACCATTGCGCCTAAGTGCTGGGCACTCTTTTGTAACATGTACACGCCTCTTTTCTCTTGTAACACCCTGCTTGCGCCCCTCTTGATTACGCCACATTGTCTACCACGTATTGCAGTATTATACCTCTACCTGTAACCTGCACACATTGCACTTTTTTTTCCTCATGTAATGCCCCGTTTGATAACGCCTGTATTTTGTTTGCTCACCATTGAATTTTTTTGTCCATGTAACTTATCGCCTGCTCTTGTAATTTGCGCTAACAACCAGTATTTTTTTCTGTTTGTATCTTTTATGTAACACCTGTAATTCTTAGACCTTATGTTTTACATAAGGCTCTTGTGTAAAGCGCTTTGACACATTCCAATGCTAACTCTCAGTCTCACATATATTGCAGTATTATACCTCTATATTTTATTTTGTACGCTTTTTGTAACCTGCACACGTCACTTTTTCCGCCTGCAATGCATCGTTTGCTACCTCTTGTATTTTGTTGACTCACGATTGTCACTTTTGTAATGCACCGTTTACTACCTCTTATACTCTGTTGGCGCACAATTGTAATTTTGCTTCATTTAATGTAAAGTTTGCCTTTGTATTTTGCTCACTTGTAATGTTCTCATGTAGCAGTTCTGTTCCTATTGTGAAGCGCTCTAACACCTTCGTGTTCGCGCTATCTCTCAATAAATAAAATAAAAAAACACACACCGGGCCTGCAGGCTTGGCCCGCCCCTTCAGTGATGTCACCAGCTCATCACTGGTGGGGGCGGCCCTAACCCTGCAGCCCCGGAGAAGCTCACGCCGCCATGCTGCCGCTGCTGGATCCACGTGGGGCCGTGGGAAAATGCCCACAGGACCCCTCACAGCACCAAGGACACCGGAGTCCGCCCCCCAGAGTCCCCCGAGCAGCGCCCCGATGCAAGCGGGCTCGGGGATATATTTTAAAAAACGGCCCAATTATGCACACGGGCTCCGGAGCCCCACCGGGCACCCGGAGCCCGCCCCCTAGAGCCCCCGAGCAGCACCATGGTGAAGCGGTCTCGGGGCATTTTATTTTAAATAAGAACGGCCACGGAGGCCCTGGGACACCGGGAGACCGGCACCCCGAGCAGCGCCATGGTGAAGCGGTCTCGGGGCATTGTTTTAAAAATAACGCTGCACTAGGGACCCAGAGACCCCCAGGACACCCAGAGACAGCCCCATAACACCCCAAAGGACTATGGCGACCCACCAGGAGCCCCCCCTCGACAACTGGCCCCCGGGTTTATTTATTTTTTAAATACAAGGCCCTCAAGACCCCACCAAGGAGCAGCAAGGACCCCCGGAGCCCCCCTGGACCCCTCCAACTCTCTACAGCGGTTTGGTGAGTGCAACAAGGTATTATTTATTTTTAATTATATGCCATGTATATTATTTAAAGCCCCTATGGTACCGTTACAGTGTAGTTAAATGTTTCTATGAACTGTAAAATGCACGTTTCCCCTCTGCATGTACCCTCCTAAGACCTACAACATTATGCCCTTAAATAAAAAAACGCCTGCAAACTCTGCGCCATCCCCCACAACACCACCCCTATTAACATTAATTGTCTACACACATAGCTTTAAACTCAAACCTTCAACACAGCCTTTATTCATTTTAAATACATTTACATTTCACGTCTTGTAAAAAACTTCATTGGCACCTTTATTCACATTAAACACAACACATCGCCTTAAACATTAACAGTTTACAAAGTACTCTTTAGCATTTTCAAAACTACAGTTTTGTATACTTTTAACACCACATAAACATATATCCTTGCGCCCATGCTTTATTTACCTTCTCTACATGTTCACAGGCGGCGTCAATCTGGGAAAAGTTGCTCGGGTCCATTCTTGCCTTTAAGTTCCAAGGGTTGGCGCTGTGACTCCAAGACAGTCCACTTGCTCCCCAAGGGTGTTGAAGGGCTTGTTGGTGAAGAAATACTCAAAGTGCAACAAAAAAAAAAAAAAAAAAAAGCAATCCACAGCAGTCGCTCCCAGAAGTTTTTTGAATGGGTGTTTGACAGTGTTCCATGAGGGGCCTTTTTATACCTGTCCATGCATGCTAATTAGAAGCCCCCACACCCCTTATGACTTGAGGGGGTTTAGAACAATGTCTTGGGGTCTTTGGATGGGAACTTTTTTTCTATGCTTGCACAGTTTACGCTGTATACATCTGTTACTTACATTCATGGCTTATCTTGGGGAAGAGAGACCCCCGGGAACCGACCTTTGCCCCATCACTAAACCCATCACATGTCATCTTTCCAGCCAGAGTCATCAAGTCCTGGCCTAAACTGTCACAATTCCGGCCAGCATGTCCAGTTTCGACCCTGGGGCTTTGGAGGTGTGTGAATTACGTCAGAGCACTTAGCCTTCTGCTTCAGGTTCTCATGGGAAGACTTGCCATGACATCTGTCTTTTTCACCTTGCACCGTTTACGCTGTATACATCTGTTACTTACATTCATGGCTTATCTTGGGGAAGAGTAGGGTGCTTGGGGCCATATTTTAAAATGGCTTATCTTGGGAAGTAGAGACCCCCTGGAACCGACCTTTGGCCCATCACTAAACCCATCACATGTCATCTTTCCAGCCAGAGTCATCAAGTCGTGGCCTAAACTGTCACAATTCCGGCCAGCATGTCCAGTTTCGACCCTGGGGCTTTGGAGGTGTGTGAATTACGGCCGAGCACTTAGCATCCTATTTCAGGTTCTCATGGGGAAACCTTGCCATGACATCTGTCTTTTTCAACATCTCAAAGCTCAGGGTGGCTGAACATGGCTTGTGCTTTTTAAAACACACTATGGGTTTCCCAACAGCTACAATTTAAAAGCTCCCCTTTTTTTTTTTCAAACATAAAAAAACATCTCCCAACACACAGGGTTGGGGACTCAGGCCTGTTCAGCAGCTGTTCAGCCTGCAGCTGTCTGCAACACCCAGTTTTAAACATGCACAGACATTTCCAGCCTGCACGCACTTTCATATGCACTTTTAAAACATGTACACAATTACCACATGTTTTGCAGCCTGTTACTTCTTGGGAATATCCCCACATGTCACCCCCCTTTTAAGGCCAGGCCTGTTCAAGGCCAACAGCCTGCGCCCAGGCCCTGTTAAATTTAAGGCCAGGGTTTCCAGCCAGAGCTGTCAAATTTCCGGCCAGGAGTTTAAGACTAGGCCTGTCATAATTAAGACTAGACCCATCACTTTTTAAGGCCAGGATTCCTGGCCGGAGCTGTCAAAATTAAGGCCAGAGTTGAAGTGAAGGTATCACTATATACTACTCCTGGCATTTAGAACAATGATGAGGTTTTTTCCAGGTAAGTTCTCGCAGGTTGAGTGAGGCCAGATTTCCGACTGAAGCTTTTACAGCATTCAGAGAGCTAAGAAGGTTTTACCCCAGTGTGAGTTCTCTCATGTCTAGTGAGAGTTGTTTTCAATCTGAAGCTTTTGTGGCATTCAGAGCACTGATACGGTTTATACCCAGAGTGGGTTCTCTCATGGTGAGTGAGAGTTATTTTCCGACTGAAGCTTTTCTGGCATTCAGAGCACTGATAGGGTTTCAGCCCAGTATGGATTCTCTCATGTTGAGTTAAACCGCATTTGTGATAGAAACCTTTTTGGCATTCAGAACACTGATACGGTTTCTGCCCAGTGTGGGTTCTTTCATGCACAGTAAGGTTGGATTTCTGACTGAAGCTTTTCCGGCACTCAGAGCACTGATAAGGTTTTAGTCCAGTGTGAGTTCTCTCGTGTTCAATTAAACTGGATCTCTGACTGAATCTTTTCCGGCACTCAGAGCACTGGTAAGGTTTTTGTCCAGTGTGGGTCCTTTCATGTACAGTAAGGCTGAATTTATGACTGAAGCTTTATACAGCATTCAGAGCACTGATAAGGTTTTTGCCCAGTGTGGGTTCTTTCATGTAAAGTGATATTTGATTTATGACTGAAGCTTTTACAGCATTCAGAGCACTGATAAAGTTTTTGTCCAGTGTGAGTACTCTCATGGTGAGTGAGAGTTATTTTCCGACTGAAGCTTTTCTGGCATTCAGAACACTGATACCGTTTCTGCCCAGAGTGGGTTCTTTCATGTACAGTTAGGTTGGATTTCTGACCGAAGCTTTTGTAGCATTCAGAGCACTGATAAGGTTTTTGTCCAGTGTGGGTCCTTTCATGTGCAGTAAGGCTGGATTTATGACTGAAGCTTTTACAGCATTCAGAGCACTGATAAGGTTTTTGCCCAGTGTGAGTTCTCTCATGGTAAGTGAGAGTTATTTTCCGACTGAAGCTTTTCTGGCATTCAGAGCACTGATAGGGTTTGAGCCCAGTATGGATTCTCTCATGTTGAGGTAAACCGCATTTGTGATAGAAACCTTTTTGGCATTCAGAACACTGATACGGTTCCTGCCCAGTGTGGGTTCTTTCATGCACAGTAAGGTTGGATTTCTGACTGAAGCTTTTCCGGCACTCAGAGCACTGATAAGGTTTTAGTCCAGGGTGAGTTCTCTCGTGTTCAATTAAACTGGATCTCTGACTGAATTCTTTCCGGCACTCAGAGCACTGATAAGGTGTTTGTCCAGTGTGGGTCCTTTCATGTACAGTAAGGCTGAATTTATGACTGAAGCTTTTACAGCATTCAGAGCACTGATAAGGTTTTTGCCCAGTGTGGGTTCTTTCATGTAAAGTGAGATTGGATTTGTGATTGAAGTGTTTCTGGCATTCGGGGCACTGATAGGGTTTTCGTCCAGCGCTAGTTTTCTCATGTTTAGTGAGGTGGGATTGATGACTAAAGCTGTTCCCAAAGTCATTGCCTTATTTGAGTTGTTTGTTTCTTCAGTTGGCTTTGTTCCTGGATACATGTCATCTTAAGACTGAATTTGATTTCTGATCGTGTACTTGTTTATGTTACACTCAGCATTAACTTCTAAACTACACTGCAGATTCTCTTCGTAACATATGTATTCAACTAATTATAGTTTTTACCTGGAAATTATTTCCTACCTTTAAAGGCACCGATCTAACTTGTCTTATTAACTTTCACTGAGGAGCCCCTTGTATTGATTAAGAGGCCTCTCATGGATTTATTTTCTCCAAGTTATGCCCGGGTGAATTCTCTCAAGTTTAATTAGTCTTATTTAGTGATTCTACTTTATCACATTTGAATTAGGAGTTTTAAAAGCACTGATAAGGTCTTTGGGCCTTAGTGTTAGCCTGTTAGGTATGTTTGTTCATACCAGTAATGACAGATGGTTAGGGCATGCCAGGGCGGTTTATGAATTATCGATAGTGTAACACTGGCCCCTTTTATACTTTCTGTGCCAGTATATGCTTTTTTGTTCAGTGGTTAAGACAGGTATATGAGCGACTTTGGAGTTACAGGACCCTTTGAAACTATTCGGATCAACCCAAGAGACAGAGCTGGTGGGGGGAAATCTTCCTATATTGGAAATGGTAATCCAGTATCTTTGCTGTAACGACATCTGAGAAAGCGTATTTACAATTACTTTCTTTTAAACAATATTTTCTCTCCTCTCGTCTTCAGGAGACAGAGACAAAAACTTGCGCTTGTAAACCAGTGATATTAGTCTTTTTGACGGTTCTGTCACATCACAACACGTCTACGGATACTGATCTGTTGGGGAGGGTTTGGGTCTCCAAAACATTTCTCATAAACCATCAAACAGAATTTACAACACTGAGTTTTCTCAAGTGCACCGCGTGGAGATCAAATGTGGCCAATGTTCTCCCAAATCGAAGTTACTGACACTTGGTAAACATTTATGACCATTTTCCTTTAGGGATTTGACAACTTTCACATTCACCAGTTTCTTCCGCTCCAACATCCTCACCATTCCTGGGACATAGAATGTGTTTCTTCTCTAGTGCTCGAGAATGTTTTAACTTTCCTTGAAATAATCCTTTTTGTTGTGTTTCTCTAAATTTAAACCTTCTTTTTTCTGTTAATGCTTCAGTCACCTGTAGAAATGAAGTCAGAGATTGTAAATAAACACAAAGAAAAAATATTTATGACCTTATACTTTGCACAAAGAAAGTATTGACAAAAACAAGATAGGAAATCAGTTGAGTTGCATTTCTGATAGTGGTGAAACAGCTCGGGACATGTAGATCGGGAGCTTTGGATTACTGGAGCTCATGGATGTGAGAGTAAACGTAATTAATATTTAAGAAAGAAACATAATTTGCACATATATTGTGACACAGATTCTCAGAAGCAGCCAACACTATACATTTTCAATTTCTGTGGCAAAAGCTGGCATCACAATGAGATATTTGTAATACTTTTAATAAATTATCAATCAATCAATCAATCAATCAAAGACATTTATAAAGCGCACTACTCACCCGGAGGGTCTCAAGGCGCTTGGGGAGAGGGGGTCCGCTACTGCTCGAACAGCCAGGTCTTGAGCTTCTTCCTGAAGGAGAGGTGGTCTTGGGTCAGGCGCAGGTCGGTCGGGAGGGAGTTCCAGGTCTTGGCGGCAGGTAGGAGAAGGACCTTCCTCCTGTTGTCACTCTTCGGATGTGGGGGACGGCAGCGAGGGCGTGACTGGTAGATCGGAGATGGCGTTTGGGAGCGTAGAAGTTGAGGCGGTTATTGAGGTAACTCGGGCCTTGGTCGTGTAGGGCTTTGTGCACGTGGGTGAGGAGACGGAAGGTGATTCTCTTGTTGACGGGGAGCCAGTGAAGGTCTCTCAGGTGTCCGGAGATGTGGCTGCGTCGGGGGATGTCGAGGACGAGTCTGGCTGAGGCGTTCTGGATCCGCTGGAGTCTCTTCTGGAGCTTGGCGGTGGTTCCGGCGTAGAGGGCGTTGCCGTAGTCCAGTCGGCTGGTGACGAGGGCCTGGGTGACCGTCTTCCTGGTCTCGATGGGGATCCACCGGAAGATCTTCCGTAGCATGCGCAGGTTTTTGAAGCACGACGAGGAGACGGCGTTGACTTGTCTGGTCATGGAGAGGGAGGAGTCCAGGATGAAGCCCAGGTTGCGTGCGTGGTCTGTAGGTTTGGGTGCGGTGCCCAAGGCGGGGGGCCACCAGGAGTCGTCCCAGGCGGAGGGCGAGGAGCCCAGGATGAGGACTTCCGTCTTGTCTGAGTTCAGTTTCAGGCGGCTGGTCGTCATCCACTCGGCTACGTCTTTCATCCCTTCGTGTAGGTTGGTTCTGGCGGCGTCGGGGTCGTTGGTCAGGGAGAGGATCAGCTGGGTGTCGTCGGCGTAGGAGATGATGTTGAGGTTGTGTTGGCGTGCGATGGCCGCAAGGGGGCTCATGTAGACGTTGAAGAGGGTGGGGCTGAGCGAGGACCCTTGAGGGACGCCGCAGATGACTTTGGTGGCCTCTGACTTGTACGGTGGTAGGCGGACTCTCTGTGTCCTTCCGTCGAGGAAGGAGATGATCCATTCCAGTGCCTTCTCCTGGATTCCGACGTTGCTGAGGCGCTGCACTAGGGTGCGGTGACAGACAGGTAACACCGTGCAATCTTTCAGCAGCAACACAGGGTAAGGCGAACTTTACAAACACACCCAAATTCAGCCCACTCTGAAACACGCCCCCACAACAATTAAAAACATGTACAATGTTATCAGGCACAGAAAAAGGTTAAAACAGATAAAAAATGATTTTAAAAAGAGAGCAGCAATTTAGAGAGATGACTCGCAGCGCTAAGTTGTTGTAAACTAATTCCAACAGCTTCCCTCATAATCCTTGATTTTTGCATCTACAGTTGGTGCAGATGCCACCTAAGAGAGTAACCTTTCCAGCTAGGTAGTGTGCTTTCTGGAGTCAACCTGCTTTGCTTTTCCCAAACTTTGGTCAGCAAAGGTAAATGTGTCTTCTACTCAAGTGTTCTTAGCTCGCTTTTGGTAACGTGACTTGAGCAGTATGGCCTAAGGCACGCTCGAAGGTAAAGCAAAACAGCGGAAGTCACAAATTTCAATACAGTTTATTAAAAATAGACAAGGAACTGTAAGATTCAAACCAAGTTTAGAGCAAACAGAATATTTATTAATTATTCAGAAGCAATATCTAAAGGTGGGCTGTGATTTAAGGATTATTAATTAGCAAAAACGACTGTCAAAACCAAACCAAAAGGTAAATAAATAAAAAAAAAGCAGATCCACTGAATCAATCAGGAAGTCACCTACAAAATTGTAGCTGACTTCTGTAGCTATGCTCGAGAGAACAAAGATAAGTTTAGTCTCTAGTGATGATTAACACTGGAATTTGAAGCAAGGTTTTTGGCTGAATCAGTCTCAGAAGGTGGCGAGCTGCACAGAAGTAGCTTGAAGTGCAAAATTCCCACAGAGTAGAGTAGGGCTATCAAGTTGAACCTGAATCCAGGGCCATAAACATGCGGGAAACTTCAAGCAGTTACAACAGCTGCGAAGTCTTCGGAGCTCCAAGTTATGGAGATGGTTCAAGGTTGATGATAAGAGCCAAAGCATGGAACGTGGCAGGCCTGAGGCATGGTTAAGGGGATAGCAGGTTCCATTTGAAACAAAAAGAAGATGGAAAGAGGCCACTCGTGTGGATCTTTGTAATACGAGGCTGTGTCCCATTGGAACAGAAGTCATTAGGACTATTTAGGATGGGGCCAAGAGTGATTTGCATATGGCTGGCCTCGTCTGTAGTTACACAGGACTAGAGAATGATGTGGCGGGATGTTGCCGAGATTAGCTACCAGTTCATCCATCACCTTTAGTTTTTCTCAATGATCAGCCCTACGTGGTACAGACATGAACAGATGTTGGTTCCATAGAGACCTACCACAAAGGGACTCCTGCTGCAGCCCCCTGATGAGGCTCACTAAGGCTGGAAACAGTTTGAGGTTACATGCATTCCTGATCCTAGCAGCGTGGCCTCAAAGTTCAGGATCCAATGGACTTTGTGGGTCAGAGCCATGGCTTATAAACACTCAGGGAGCAAAACACGCTGAATGGAATGAAGCCACAAATAGTTACAAAAGAATGAGGTTAATTCAAGCATTTCCATCCCTCGCTGTGCGCTTTTCTCCATAGACAGTTTGTTGGACAATCAATGGAGCGGTGTCTTTGTGGCTGCTTCATGTAAAGGTTTTGCGATGCTGAAAGCTCCTCCTCAGGGTTGACAGTGAGCACCGTTTATTTTCCCACATTGTCTCTCTTATGTGGAAAGGTTACATTTACAACTGAAGTTTTTGTCACATTGATAGCACTGATCATTTTCTTTCTCATTGTGGGTTCTCTCTTGTTGAATGAAACTGAATCTCCAGTAGACTCTTCCCTGGCATTTAGAACAATGATGAGGTTTTTTACAGGTAAGTTCTCGCAGGTTGAGTGAGGCCAGATTTCCGACTGAAGCTTTTACAGCATTCAGAGAGCTAAGAAGGTTTTACCCCAGTGTGAGTTCTCTCATGTCTAGTGAGAGTTGTTTTCAATCTGAAGCTTTTGTGGCATTCAGAGCACTGATACGGTTTATACCCAGAGTGGGTTCTGTCATGGTGAGTGAGAGTTATTTTCCGACTGAAGCTTTTCTGGCATTCAGAGCACTGATAGGGTTTGAGCCCAGTATGGATTCTCTCATGTTGAGTTAAACCGCATTTGTGATAGAAACCTTTTTGGCATTCAGAACACTGATACGGTTCCTGCCCAGTGTGGGTTCTTTCATGCACAGTAAGGTTGGATTTCTGACTGAAGCTTTTACAGCATTCAGAGCACTGATAAGGATTTTGCCCAGTGTGAGTTCTCTCATGGTAAGTGAGAGTTATTTTCCGACTGAAGCTTTTCTGGCATTCAGAGCACTGATAGGGTTTGAGCCCAGTATGGATTCTCTCATGTTGAGGTAAACCGCATTTGTGATAGAAACCTTTTTGGCATTCAGAACACTGATACGGTTCCTGCCCAGTGTGGGTTCTTTCATGCACAGTAAGGTTGGATTTCTGACTGAAGCTTTTCCGGCACTCAGAGCACTGATAAGGTTTTAGTCCAGGGTGAGTTCTCTCGTGTTCAATTAAACTGGATCTCTGACTGAATTCTTTCCGGCACTCAGAGCACTGATAAGGTGTTTGTCCAGTGTGGGTCCTTTCATGTACAGTAAGGCTGAATTTATGACTGAAGCTTTTACAGCATTCAGAGCACTGATAAGGTTTTTGCCCAGTGTGGGTTCTTTCATGTAAAGTGAGATTGGATTTGTGATTGAAGTGTTTCTGGCATTCGGGGCACTGATAGGGTTTTCGTCCAGCGCTAGTTTTCTCATGTTTAGTGAGGTGGGATTGATGACTAAAGCTGTTCCCAAAGTCATTGCCTTATTTGAGTTGTTTGTTTCTTCAGTTGGCTTTGTTCCTGGATACATGTCATCTTAAGACTGAATTTGATTTCTGATCGTGTACTTGTTTATGTTACACTCAGCATTAACTTCTAAACTACACTGCAGATTCTCTTCGTAACATATGTATTCAACTAATTATAGTTTTTACCTGGAAATTATTTCCTACCTTTAAAGGCACCGATCTAACTTGTCTTATTAACTTTCACTGAGGAGCCCCTTGTATTGATTAAGAGGCCTCTCATGGATTTATTTTCTCCAAGTTATGCCCGGGTGAATTCTCTCAAGTTTAATTAGTCTTATTTAGTGATTCTACTTTATCACATTTGAATTAGGAGTTTTAAAAGCACTGATAAGGTCTTTGGGCCTTAGTGTTTGCCTGTTAGGTATGTTTGTTCATACCAGTAATGACAGATGGTTAGGGCATGCCAGGGCGGTTTATGAATTATCGATAGTGTAACACTGGCCCCTTTTATACTTTCTGTGCCAGTATATGCTTTTTGTTCAGTGGTTAAGACAGGTATATGAGCGACTTTGGAGTTACAGGACCCTTTGAAACTATTCGGATCAACCCAAGAGACAGAGCTGGTGGGGGAAAATCTTCCTATATTGGAAATGGTAATCCAGTATCTTTGCTGTAACGACATCTGAGAAAGCGTATTTACAATTACTTTCTTTTAAACAATATTTTCTCTCCTCTCGTCTTCAGGAGACAGAGACAAAAACTTGCGCTTGTAAACCAGTGATATTAGTCTTTTTGACGGTTCTGTCACATCACAACACGTCTACGGATACTGATCTGTTGGGGAGGGTTTGGGTCTCCAAAACATTTCTCATAAACCATCAAACAGAATTTACAACACTGAGTTTTCTCAAGTGCACCGCGTGGGGATCAATCGTGGCCAATGTTCTCCTCAATCACAGTTACTGACACTTGGTAAACATTTATGACCATTTTCCTTTAGGGATTTGACAACTTTCACATTCACCAGTTTCTTCCGCTCCAACATCCTCACCATTCCTGGTACATAGAATGTGTTTCTTCTCTAGTGCTCGAGAATGTTTTAACTTTCCTTGAAATAATCCTTTTTGTTGTGTTTCTCTAAATTTAAACCTTCTTTTTTCTGTTAATGCTTCAGTCACCTGTAGAAATGAAGTCAGAGATTGTAAATAAACACAAAGAAAAAATATTTATGACCTTATACTTTGCACAAAGAAAGTATTGACAAAAACAAGATAGGAAATCAGTTGAGTTGCATTTCTGATAGTGGTGAAACAGCTCGGGACATGTAGATCGGGAGCTTTGGATTACTGGAGCTCATGGATGTGAGAGTAAACGTAATTAATATTTAAGAAAGAAACATAATTTGCACATATATTGTGACACAGATTCTCAGAAGCAGCCAACACTATACATTTTCAATTTCTGTGGCAAAATCTGGCATCACAATGAGATATTTGTAATACTTTTAATAAATTATCAATCAATCAATCAATCAATCAAAGACATTTATAAAGCGCACTACTCACCCGGAGGGTCTCAAGGCGCTTGGGGAGAGGGGGTCCGCTACTGCTCGAACAGCCAGGTCTTGAGCTTCTTCCTGAAGGAGAGGTGGTCTTGGGTCAGGCGCAGGTCGGTCGGGAGGGAGTTCCAGGTCTTGGCGGCCAGGTAGGAGAAGGACCTTCCTCCTGTTGTCACTCTTCGGATGTGGGGGACGGCAGCGAGGGCGTGACTGGTAGATCGGAGATGGCGTTTGGGAGCGTAGAAGTTGAGGCGGTTGTTGAGGTAACTCGGGCCTTGGTCGTGTAGGGCTTTGTGTGCGTGGGTGAGGAGACGGAAGGTGATTCTCTTGTTGACGGGGAGCCAGTGAAGGTCTCTCAGGTGTCCGGAGATGTGGCTGCGTCGGGGGATGTCGAGGACGAGTCTGGCTGAGGCGTTCTGGATCCGCTGGAGTCTCTTCTGGAGCTTGGCGGTGGTTCCGGCGTAGAGGGCGTTGCCGTAGTCCAGTCGGCTGGTGACGAGGGCCTGGGTGACCGTCTTCCTGGTCTCGATGGGGATCCACCGGAAGATCTTCCGTAGCATGCGCAGGATGTTGAAGCACGACGAGGAGACGGCGTTGACTTGTCTGGTCATGGAGAGGGAGGAGTCCAGGATGAAGCCCAGGTTGCGTGCGTGGTCTGTAGGTTTGGGTGCGGTGCCCAAGGCGGGGGGCCACCAGGAGTCGTCCCAGGCGGAGGGCGAGGAGCCCAGGATGAGGACTTCCGTCTTGTCTGAGTTCAGTTTCAGGCGGCTGGTCGTCATCCACTCGGCTACGTCTTTCATCCCTTCGTGTAGGTTGGTTCTGGCGGCGTCGGGGTCGTTGGTCAGGGAGAGGATCAGCTGGGTGTCGTCGGCGTAGGAGATGATGTTGAGGTTGTGTTGGCGTGCGATGGCCGCAAGGGGGCTCATGTAGACGTTGAAGAGGGTGGGGCTGAGCGAGGACCCTTGAGGGACGCCGCAGATGACTTTGGTGGCCTCTGACTTGTACAGTGGTAGGCGGACTCTCTGTGTCCTTCCGTCGAGGAAGGAGATGATCCATTCCAGTGCCTTCTCCTGGATTCCGACGTTGCTGAGGCGCTGCACTAGGGTGCGGTGACAGACAGTGTCGAATGCTGCGGAGAGGTCTAGGAGGATGAGGGCCGCTGTTTCTCCGTTGTCCAGGAGGGCTCGGATGTCATCAGTGGCAGCGATGAGTGCGGTCTCGGTGCTGTGGTTGGCTCGGAAGCCAGACTGAGAGGGGTCGAGGGATCAATTCGTCTCGAGGAAGGCGGCCAGCTGCTTGTTGATGGTCTTCTTGATGACTTTGGCTGGAAACGGGAGGAGCGAGATGGGGCGGTAGTTCTTGAGTTCGGTGGGGTCCGCTGTTGGTTTCTTTAGTAGAGCGCTGAGTTCGGCGTGCTTCCAGCTCTCAGGGAAGGTGGCGGTGTCGAAGGAGGTGTTGATGATGTCCCGCAGGTGGGGTGCGATGACGGCGTCGGCCTTGTTGAAGACGTGGTGAGGGCAGGGGTCGGTCGGAGATCCGGAGTGGATAGAGTTCATCGTGCGGATGGTGTCTTCTGTGTTGATCGGGGTCCAGGCGCTGAGGGTGGTGGTGGGGGGCGTTGGTGCGGTCGTGGGTAGCGTTGGTTGTGTGCTGAAGCTGTTGTGTATGTCGGCGAACTTGTTGTGGAAGTAGGAGGCGAGGGAGTTGCAGAGGTCTTGCGATGGGGTGATGTCGTTGGATCCAGCGTTGGGGTTGGAGAGCTCTTTCACGATGTTGAAGAGTTCCTTGCAGTTGTGTGCGTTGTTGTCCAGCCGGTCTTTGAATGCTGTTTTCTTGGTGGCGTGGATCAGTTGATGGTGCTTTCGGGTGGCGATCTTGAGGGTGGTCATGTTGTCCGGTGTTGGCTCCCTTCTCCAGGCTTTCTCGAGGGCTCGGCAGTTCTTCTTGGAGCTCTTGAGTTCGTCTGTGATCCATGGGGCCTTCTTGCTGCCAGGTCTGCTGGGCGGGGTCTTCAGTGGGGCGAGTTCGTCCGCGCAGTTGCTGATCCACTTTGTGAGGTTGTCGGCGGCCTGGCTTGGGTTCGCTGAGCTGGCGGGAGGGTGCTGGCTCAGGGAAGCGGCGAGCTGGTCGGCTTATCAGATGTTATTTACTCCCCTGCCCCCCTAGACTGTTATTCTATTCCTTTTTCCAGTGATCTAGGAAGGGACATTTTATTGAACAAAGGAATTCGCCTTGTTGTAATCACTACTTTAAATTCCACTGTAGACTGACGCTGTGCCCAGTTAGCTCAGTGGAATTCACTATTTCATTCATTCATTTGATCTTTATTTCGGCACATTATGGCCATAAAAGATACATGTAAAACAACAAAGTACATATTACGATGGTGAAAATAAAATGTATACAAGATAACCAATCGGGATAGCAGAAAATACAGTAAAATTCATCAATTAAATAAGGCACATAAAATATTAATTTAAATACTAGTTTAAAAGGAACTTTTTTATGTACGGTTGCGAAAGATAATATTCCAGTAGTGCAACTCATCAATGTACAACAAATAATCAGAACAGACCAAACATATACACGAAGAATACAAAGAGCCTGGACATTTATAGGTCTAAACCCAATTTCTTACGGGAAAAGCTTGCTGGCAATAGAAATCTGCTGACACAGAACACAACAAGTTGACTAGTGTCCATTTTGACAATCCTATATGCTTCAACATACGATCTTATACCTAAAGCATTACACAAGGGCTTGATCCATCGTTTCCTTGCCAGATCATATGCAGTACAAAAAAACTGAATATGATTATCATCCTCTCTAGAATTTGACTGGCAACTCATACATTTTGCACTTTTTGGTTGCCCCGTTGACATTTCCCATCTTGCTAGCATTAAATTTGTTTTGAGTATTCCATACCTAAATTTTAGGTATAGACTTTTAGCCAGTGGTGGTCGTATCTCATCTAAAACTTCCTCAAAGTGTGGGGAGTCCTTAAATGCAAGAAAACTACTCGTGATGGATCCACATGGGTAGTCATTTAGGAGATTGTGAGTTAAGTAGGCCCAAAATTTTACCTTTACTTGTTTCTTACAGCTTTGTGTCAGACCCGAAGGGTCTTCCCAAAAATCAGACAGCCCTATTCTGCAAAGCCAAGTTTGAACATGTTTCAACCATGGATTAGAATTATAAACGTCCAGGCTCTTCACTTCCAAAAGACCATCTCTATAATCTGCAAGTTTGGGTGTGCCCCAAAGTCTCACCCAGTATGAGAGTGGACGTAATATTGCAAGATGGTCCGTGCTTTTCATGCATAAATCTAAAAATAGCAGTAAAAGTGGGGTACGTTTGGGCAATCTCTAAATGCTTCTATAAAAATTATTTTCATTTTTCGAAAAGAGATTCCCAGCATTCATACCCCAGATTTCTGCTCCATAAAGAGCACCAGACTGAGCCTTAAATTTAAACACTTCGAGTGCTGGTGATATTGGTTTATTAAGGCTCCCCCCATGTCTCTTTATAATAGGTAGGGTGTTCTGAGTAAAAATAGTTTTACTTTCTTCAATTTGGGTTTTCCATGAATTTTTCGAATCTAGAGAAACACCCAAATAGGAAAAACTTGACAAAAGTTCCAGTTTTTGACTATTTAAGAACAAATTTCCCTTGAAAGATTTATGGGGATTGAGGGCCATGCATTTGGTCTTATTTGTATTTATTTCTAAACCTTTCTTGTCGCAATACAGTTGGAAGGAATTTAAAAGGGTTTGCAGACCAATGGGCGTTTGCGAGATCAGGATTGTATCGTCCGCAAATAAGAGTGCTGGTACCCTCACTCCATTCAGCTTAGGTGAATCGTTATTACTCTCTTCTAAATACGCTGGAATGTCATTAACAAATAATGAAAAAAGCGTGGGAGCCAACACACACCCTTGGCAGGCTCCCTGCTTTATTGGGACAGGTTTGGTTAATTCCCCATTTGGACCCCAGCGCACTCTAGCATAGTTGTTATCATGCAATCTTTTAATCTGCTAGAGTAAACAAGTCGGTAATCCCAATGCAAACAAACAATCCCATAAACGATCACGCAAAACTAAATCAAAAGCTGCCCTAAGGTCAACAAAAGCTACATAAATGTGCCCCTTCAATAAAAAAACATACTTCCAACAAAGACAACAGAATCTAAAAACTTGGTCAATTGTACTTGTGTTGCTTCTAATACCTGCTTGGAACTTAGTGAAGATTTGATTCTCATCAATCCACAGGTTCATACGAGTTAAGAGGTGCCTCGAAAATATCTTTTGTTAAATATCTAAAAGGCAAATGGGACGATAGTTGGACGGATCGTTTCTATCTCCCTTTTTAAAAACTAAAATGATTTCTGCACCCCTCCAGCTATCAGGTAAGTTTACATCAGTAACTAGAATGTTACAAAAGCTGATTAATATATGGTGCCCAGACTCTAGTCTCATGCTTGTACAGATCCCCGGGTATTTTGTCTAGCCCTGGTGCTTTACCATTTTTAACTGAGCTAATAGTTGCCCAGTTTCTTCTAGGCTAAAGACTATGGTACTTGTACAGGTTACTAGCCATGGACAATCCTCAGTAGCTATCTCCATATTTTCTGGGGCTTTATATAGGTGGGTAAAATGGTTAACCCATGTCTGTTCGTCAATAAACACGTCATCAGATGTTTTACCTCCAAGTTTCTCATTTGCAACTAGTTTCCAAAAGCCCACATTATCCTTAGACTTTGCAGCCAATAGCATGTTCTCCCAACAATCCTCATCCCAATTTGTTCTAGCAATTGCCTGAATCCTCCTATATTCCCTCCTTAACGCCCTAATCACATCTGATGTTTTGTTTTTAATTGCCTCTAAAAGTGAGGCCTTACTTAAACAACAGTCTTTATTATACCAAGGTTTAGTACCAACAGAGCTAATTTTAGTTAGCCGCTTTTTTTTGGCATTTTTGACACATAGGGTACGAGAGATGAAAAAAAACCAGTATGCAGATCAACAAAGTCATGACCCCCTACCGGTTGGATCAGATGGCTTGCAAATGTATCAGCAAAGAGCAGATAAATACTTGATAATGCTTCTCCATTAGCCAATAGGCTAGCCCATTTAAGTGAGCGCCTATTGTTACTCATTAATGGGGCATCATTAATATTGTTGTCCAAGATATAGTGCTCCTTCACTGAACTAATGCTAGGAACCAGTCGATAGTCTATTGATAAATGTAGTGGCCGGTGGTCACTTTCAAACCTAGGCATAATTTCAAGATCTGTTAGGTAGGGCCAAACGTCAAAGGATACCAGAATATAGTCAATACGGCTTTGGGAATTGTTTTTGACAAAGGTTGGAGCCTTTGGGGAATCAGATGGGAGACGGCCATTACAGGCCCTCAGTCCATGCACTGTTAATAATCTCATCATTTGGACTGCTAAGGTCGTGCAACGCACTCCCTCCATGTAAGATAGGGGTGGGATGTTATTAGCCCTATCCTCATCTTCAAAAACGTCACCAAACCCTAAGATTGGCTCGAAGTTACAATTCAAGTCTCCGCCAATTATAATACTTGGTGTGTCTACACAATTGGTTAAGAAGTTATCAAATTTTTCCAAAATTGCAGACTCCTTTGATAACCCGCATGGTCGGTTGTATACATTAAATAAAGAGATACGCCTACCATCCTTTAGTTTAACTACTAGCCCCAATATGTCAGCTGAGTCAATGTTTAATAGCGTGATGCTTACATCCAAAGACACTTTTACCCATACTGTAAGCCCCCCTGATGGCCTACCTCTGGCCATTGGTACTGCCTCTATATTAAAAGTCCTGAATCACACTCTATACGGTATTTCCAGGGCCCATGTTTCCTGAAGAAAACAGATATCACTTGAATCTATGTAGTTGGACCAGTCGGGATCACAAAGATTTTTTGGCAGACCCGCGATATTCCAGGATATTAATGTTAAATTTGGAGGGGTATTTGCTGGTTTTACTACTTTTGTCCCCTCAATCAATACATCTCGGTTACATGCCCTTACGACCGGGGATATGACTGATGTACAATAAATGACATCCCCCAAACTTGGGATCCGAGCACTTCTTGCATGAGTATCTGGTCTCTCTGGGTTCGACCCAACTAAAGTCAGTTCTTGGGTATATGGCTTCAAAACGGCCGTTAGGGCTGGTGATTCTCCCAAACTCCCAGTGGTAATAACAGATCCCAAACTTGGCTCTAAAACTACTCCTGATATCTCCAGCAGCAACTGTTGTATGTTTACTTTAGGTTTATAACCACTAGCAATGTTCCCCTTGCCTGGATCAACATTATCCTTAATATCAAGGACCAGGGGCATAGGTTTAGTTAGTCAATCAACCATCTCTAAGGAGGAGAAATCCTGAAATCTATTCGAGGTAATGATGGGCAATGAAGAGTCCGCCCTAAAGCCCAACACTTGAGTTGAAGGGCGATAAAAGTAACCCAGAGAGAGGGCGTGTATGTTGGTATGAGCCTTCTGGGTTTCGTCACATACACTCAGGAGGTGACGTACAGATTTTGGGCATTTGAAATTGACAACAATACAATCCCCCTCAAAATCTTTCCTCTGTTCACCCACCCAACCCACTCTACGAACCATAATGATCTCATTTATTTTTGAGTGGCTAAGACCTTCACTATTTCAAATTGTGCGGATGATAAAGACTTACTTGGTGGCCCAGAACTCATCACACTCCTCTGACAGGACGCAAGCACTGCAACACCTGAAAAAGAGATAAAAACATCACAACAGTAAAGGAAACGAAAAAGGGTCTAGAAAAGGAAAACACAAAACAGAAGAAAGAGAAAAAAGGCTATCTTCCACTCTCACCACATGTTCCAGCACAGGGAACTGTGCAGCAGCTGCTTGTGAACCCATAAGTTACATCTAAACACTGTGCCCCCAAGGTCAGCACCAGGTGCGGCTCCACCGGTTGCACCACCCTAAAGCAAGCCCTGTGTGCATGTGTGTCCACGCACATATACTGTGTCTTTTGCTTGTAATAGACAAGACAGAAAAGGGCAGGATGGGAGTGCGTAAAGAGATGGAAGACAGATCCAGAGAGAAAAGATGCCAAAAGAACGGACAAAGGGAGGATAGTATAAGAAAACAAGTTACTTACCTGTAACTACAGTTATCCAGTATTGGTATCTTTCATAGATTCACATGCCTGAATCATTCCCCGTCGTCGAGGCGGGAGTCCCACGGTAAATTATATATATATAGCAGTGCCTAAAAACCATTAGTAGTAGGCTAGAAAAGGATATAGGCCCAACTAGGCCCAAAACTTAGCAGCCTATCTACATCATTATGTAAAAAGAACTGAAAAAAGTAGCCTCAGCCAATCAGCTGTCCTCACCCTCTAGAACCTTCCCAGCTCAGGCAGTTCTCCTCAGATTTTCCCAGCACAAGTGAGAAGTAGTATCCATAATAAGAACTGCCCAGTCGGGGAGGAGGGTGGGTGCATGTGAATCTATGAAAGATACCAATACTGGATAACTGTAGTTACAGGTAAGTAACTTGTTTTCTTATCCAGTATTGGGGTATCTTTCATAGATTCACATGCCTGAATCAGAATAGCAAGCAGTAATAACCATAACTGTCGGTAGAGGAAGGTGGGAGACAATCCAAACCATATATCCCCACACAACCTGGAAGGTACTAGAGCAAGAACATATTTCAGTACATATGCATAATCATGACAATACCTTCATATACCATATATATAGAACATTAAAACAGTATGTTAGCACAAATGTGACAATAGAAAACAAGAAAAAACCATAAAAGGCTGACCTCAGTGAAGAAGATGCTGCAACACTGCTTCTCCCACTGACGTATCTTCATGTAACACCGGCTGCAGGCAATAGTGCTTGGTAAAAGTATGGACACTTTTCCATGTAGCAGCACGGCAGATGTTTTCCAGGGTCACCCCTGCAAATAAGGCTGTAGACGCTGACATCATCCTGGTTGAATGCGCCTTAACCGTTCTTGTCAGTGGCTTGTTCGCTTTCTCATGACAGAAGACAATGACAGAGGAAAGCCATCTGGCAATAGTTGCTTTCGTCACAGCCTGACCATGTGTAGCATGGCCATAAGCTACAAACAGTTGGGTAGATTTGCGCAAATCTTTTGTCTTTTGTAAATAGAATTTGAGACATCTTTGGACATCCAAGGAATGCAGCATCCTTTCAGCTGGAGTCTTGGGGTCTGGAAAGAAAGTTTTTAGTTTCACCGGTTGATTGATGTGAAACTGGGTCGGAACCTTGGGAATAAACTTAGGATGAGTTCTAAGTGTCACACAATCTTTTGAGAAATGTAGGAAAGGTTCCGATATAGTGAACGCTTGTATCTCACTTACTCTCCGGGCTGAAGTGAGGGCCAACAAAATAGCCACTTTCCAAGTCAAGAATTTAAGTTCTGATTTATGAATTGGTTCAAAAGGCCTTTTCAGCAATTGAGATAACACAATATTGAGATCCCACTCAGGAGGAGGAGGTCGCACTGGAGGGAAAACTCGAAATAATCCTTTAAGGAACTGTTTAATTAAAGAGGAAGAGCACAAAGATGGCTTGTTGTAACTCTTTCTGAATCTGGATATGGCAGCAAGGTGAACTTTGATAGAAGAAAAAGCGAGACCTGATCTGGCTAGAGACAGCAGATAAGGCAGAATCTGCTCTGGAGGAGCTTGTAGTGGATGGACATCACGCTCTCCGCACCATAAACAGAATCTCTTCCATTTGAAGCGATAGGTTCTGATTGCAGACTGTGCACGAGCCTGAGATAGAACAGCTCTACAGTCTGGAGAAATCTCCAGGTCCTTAAACTCTAGGAAGTCAGGAGCCAGGCGTGCAAGTGCAGCGACTGAGGATCTGGATGAAGTATTTGTCCTTCCTCCCTTGTCAGCATTGAAAGTGTCGGCTTGAGGCGCAGTGGAGGTTGATGGGAGAGTATCAGAAGCTCCTGGAACCAATACTGTCTTGGCCAGCGAGGAGCAATTAGGATTAGAGAGCAACGTTCCCTCTTCATTTTCTGTAGAACCTTTGGGATGAGAGGAATTGGAGGGAAGGCATACGCAAAGATTCCTGTCCACCTCATCAACAGGGCATTTCCTCTCGATCCTTGCTGTTGGAACCTGCTGGCAAAGTATATGCATTTGCTGTTCTGTTGCGTGGCAAACAGGTCCAGCGTTGGTGTGCCCCAGAGCTGGAAAATTGTTTCCACTTGGCTTTGTTCGAGTTCCCACTCGTGACATCCTGTGAACGATCTGCTGAGATCGTCGGCCAGAGAATTCTGAATTCCCTGAACATGTTCCGCTCTGAGGGAAATTTTGTGATGGAGTAACCATTCCCACATTTCTTGCGCTTGAAGAGACAGGGCTAGAGATTTCGTGCCCCCTTGCTTGTTTATGTAAAACATGCTGGTGGTGTTGTCCGTGCGCACCAGCACTGCAGAGCCCGCAATTCTTGGCAGGAAGGCTCGCAAGGAAAGAAAAATGGCCCTCAACTCGAGGCAGTTGATGTGTTTGTGCTTGTACTGATGGGACCACCGTCCCTGCACTTGAAGGTCTTGAAGATGGCCTCCCCAACCCTCCATGGAGGCATCTGTCGTCAGAGTAAATTCCGGTAGGGTCTGAAGAAAAGTGAGCCCCGGAGACAAATTTTTCTTTGCCGCCCACCATAGAAGAGCTTGTTTCATCTTGGGCGTGACCTTGATACGGTCCTCGAAAGATCCGTCTATCTGCCGCCACTGTCGATGCAATTCCTCTTGTAGAGGCCTCATTCTGAGTCGAGCCAGTGGGACTAGATGGAGTGCAGAGGAACACATCCCTAGCAGGGAAACAAACTGTCGGACCGAAAGAGACTTTTTTGACCGTATTTGACTTGCCAGCTTTGTGATTTTGTCCTGACGAATTTGGGTCAAGAAGGCCTTGCACTGAGAAGTGTCTAGTACTGCTCCTAGGAACGTCAGAATTCGTTTGGGTTGCAGTTGTGATTTTTTGACGTTGAGGGTCAGGCCCAGGTTCGAGAACATTGACAGAGCACTTGTGACCGATTGCTTTGTTGCCGTTTTTGTCGGACTCTTTATTAACCAATCGTCGAGGTACGGGAATACTTGGATTCCCTGTGACCTCAACGCAGCTGCAACCGGAACTAGAGTCTTGGTAAAGATTCTCGGTGCAGATTTCAGGCCGAAAGGGAGGACCTTGAATTGAAAATGGACACCAGCCACTGTGAATCTCAGATACTTGCGGTGGTTTGGATGAATGGGAATGTGGAAGTAAGCGTCTTCCATATCCAAGGAAGCCATGAAATCGCCTTCCATGAGGCAATTGAGGACATCTGCGAGCGTCACCATGCGGAAACTCTGCTTTTTCAGATATTTGTTTAAGTTTCGTAGATCCAAAATTGGACGCCACTCTCCTGAAACCTTTTCCACAAGGAAAAAACGAGAGTAAAACCCCTGATTTTTCTGGGATGTTGGAACTTTTTCTATCGCATTTTTGTGTAGCATCTTCATGGCTTCCATGTATAACAAATGAAGACGAGGAGGGGAGGGACCCCTGGGCGGAGACGTTGGAGGTTTCTGCAAGAACTCCAGAGTGTGTCCGTGTTTGACTATGTCCAGAACCCACTGATCTGAAGTTATCTTCCGCCACTGTTGATAAAAGGCGGAGATCTTGGCGCCCACGGGGAGGGAAGGAAGAGAGGATGGTGTCCGGCAAAACTCACTGGCGTTTATTTGAATCGCGTCCCTGGTAGTTAGAACGTCGTTTCCCTCCTTGACGAGAGAAACCCGCTGACGATGACTGTCGATAGGACTGTTGGTAGTACGGCTTATTTTGAGGCTGATACTGGCGGTTTTGCTGATTTTGATAATGTCCTCTGGAAGGAAAACCACGGCCTCTTGCTCCTCTGAAAAAACCTCGCTTATACTGTAGTGTACCAAGCGATTTGGCCGTATCAGTATCCGTCTTGATCGCAAGCAATGCGTCATCTATGTGTTTGCCAAACAATAACTCGCCATCATAGGCCATGTCAAGTATTTTGGTCTGGACTTCAGGTCTGAAAGAAGTCGCCTTGAGCCATCCGTGCCGTCTAAGAACTGCCGCTCCGGCCAATTGTCTAAAGGCTGTATTAGAGACATCGAGGGCGCAGTCGATAATCTCAGAAGCTGCCCGCTCGCCTTCCATGACAACCTTCCTGACCTCTTCAACACGGTCTTCGGGAACCAGGTTGATGAATTCCGACAGATCTGACCACATTTGTCTGTCATAACGTGCTAAAATTGCCAAAGAATTAGCAATCTTAACAGTAGCAGCGGCATTAATTGAGAACTTCTTCCCAATCGCATCCAACCTCCTGCCCTCTTTGTCTGGAGGTGTTGAAATTGGTGCTGCCGGATTCTTGGATCGTTGTTGAGCCGCTTGTAAAATCACTGAGTCAGGTCGTGGATGACCGATCAAACATGAAGGAGTATCCGGTGGTGCTCGGTACTTCTTGTCGACTCTTGGAAGAACCGCCGGGATGGACGCTGGCGTCTTCATTATATTAATCCCTTCTTTCCAAATGTATTCAATGATAGGGATAGATCTAGATACCCTTCTATACCCTTCTTTGAAATCATGAAGAAAACAGTCAGTCTGCTCAACCGAAACTGTAATTGCAAATCGAGCAGCTGCCCGATGCATGATGTTATGAAAACCTCCTATGTCTTCTGGCGGAGAATCTGAAGGTCGTGGCAAATTAGGAGAAGGCATAGGAATGATGTAATCATTCCATGGTTCCGTAGGCGTAGAATCCGGAAGCTCACCATCCTCACTTTCATCCTCATCTGGAGAGGAGACGTCAACATCATGACCACCAGCCCCGGGGTCAACATCCTGCCTTGGCGAGTGCGAAGGATGTGGCGGGGAATTTGTCGGCAAGACTACTGGCACAGGATTTGGAGCAGGCAGAGTTGGTGGAAACCTCTGACGATAATCAGCCAGCATGGCCTGCAAATCATGAATGAGAGAAGACGGAAGATGAGTCGTGTCTTCTGCGTGTTGTTGCTCCTGATGATAAGGAGTAGCTAAATTTTCCTGATAGTAATGAACGTCATCATCATCTTCATCCTCTTGATATTTGATGTGTAACTGAGAAGGATGATGGGCAACTCCAAAAGGCTCGTCATCATCCCCTTCATCATCAGAATCTGCCTCCACGTAGTTTTCCAGAATATGCGAAGGCAAGAGGGGAGACAAATGAGAGTAACTCTGTCTCTGAAATGATTTCATCTGGAAATGGGTATACTGTACCCTTACCGGAGATGTGGGCAACAAATGCGTAGACGGCGCATTCAAAGATGCTAGCGCTGCTGTCGACGGTAGAAGTGAAACAGAAGTGTGAGTTGCTGGCATTGTCGTCGACGGTATCGTCATCGGAGTTGGAATCGTCGACGAGGACTGTGTTGAAGGCGTCCTAGTAGACGGATCCGTCGACGGACTCTTCGTCGTCGATGGAGCTGAAACCTTCGTCGACGGGCTCGTCGTCGACGGACTCGTCGTCGACGGGGTCTTCGTCGACGGACTTGTCGTCGACGGGGTCTTCGTCGACGGACCTGTCGTCGACGGGGCCTTCGTCGACGAGGCCTTCGTTGACGAGGCCTTCGTAGACGGGATCTTCGTCGACGGGATCTTCGTCGACGGGGTCTTCGTCGACGGGATGGTGGAAACCTTCGTCGACGGGGTAGCCGTCGACGGAAGCGTCGACGGAAGCGATGACGAATGCTTCGTAGATGGTGATTTGGTCGTCGACGGAAGGCTCGTCGCCGACGAGCTTTTCTTCAATGATTTTTTCTCTGAAGAAGAAACCATGACGGACATCACAGGAGAAGTAATTGCTGAGGTGGTAACAGTACTTGAAGACGTAGAGGACGTAGAATAGGTGGTGACAGTGAGAGAGGACACCAAAGAGACAGCTTTAGTGCGGACTGTACTCACAGTAGAAGCTGTTGACGCAGCACTCTTCGTGGACTCAGAGGGTTTATGAGAGAGTTTAGGTTTTTTCAGTCTCTCAGGAGAACACCTCTCTTTGGAACTGGCTCTCTTACTTGAGGTAGAGGCTCTGTCCTCATCATCTGTGGCAGACGACTTCAGCCACAAAAGAACTCTTGCCTCTCTATCCCTGATGGTCTTAGGAGGGAAGGTTCGACATATCCTGCAATCCTTCACAACATGTGAAGGATGCAAACAATAAATACAATCAGAGTGCTGGTCGTCCACATGTACCCTCTTCTTGAAGCAGGAACCACAAGCCTTGAATAGAGCCTTCTTTTCAGACATCTTGAGAGAATTTTGAAGAAATTTTGAAGAAAACTGAGTAGGCACTCAGGGAGACTCCCTTACACACGAAGTGCGGTGAAAATCTGAGGAGAACTGCCTGAGCTGGGAAGGTTCTAGAGGGTGAGGACAGCTGATTGGCTGAGGCTACTTTTTTCAGTTCTTTTTACATAATGATGTAGATAGGCTGCTAAGTTTTGGGCCTAGTTGGGCCTATATCCTTTTCTAGCCTACTACTAATGGTTTTTAGGCACTGCTATATATATATAATTTACCGTGGGACTCCCGCCTCGACGACGGGGAATGATTCAGGCATGTGAATCTATGAAAGATACCCCAATACTGGATAACGTGGTGTAGAGGAGGAGACAAATGTGCCAATAGTTAGGGAACAGCTGGGCAAAACTGACCTAAAAGGAACTGACCTTGCAGTACAACCCAACATGGTAATCATCAGAAGTTTGATAACAACAAGAATAGTGCACACCGGGAGCCATATGTTGAAGTGAAGAGACAAAAACAAAACAGAGAACAAGAAAGGGAATAGAGAAAGAAGAAACAGGGGAAAAGGAAACTTAGAGTTATCGGAATCCTTACCTGGCAGTTATTTTATTTTGTGTTCCTCCAATCGTGGCAGCCCCAATGCACTGCCTGGTCATCCCAGAATACCCTGAAAGGAAGGAAAGAAATAGTTTTGTGTCAGACGACAATCACACTTCATCCCATCTTTCAAATAACCGTCCTGAACTTACAAAACAAAATAATCTCTTGTTCTCTGGAGGCCATTGTGAAGCAACTATGGTTAATGAATAAGTACTTTTTTGGTTCACCAAGGACCATGATCCCTTTATGGAAAAGGTCTCTGTGAATATAGAGTGCACCCACAGCCTCAGAGAACAAACCCTAACAACCCAGTCCACTTCATAACCACATCTTTCCATTTACAGATCATGGAACTTGCAAATCAAAAAAATCTGGTTAGCAAAGGTATGTTAATGTCCTTGTACATAATTCTGCCCACACTTCATAAATCAACCAGACTCTTAGATTTATAGAAACCATGCTCTCTGAGTTCAAGTTGATGCAGAGTTCAAATTCGGAGCAATGGAAGCAACAAGGCATCAATGTGTTGGCGCATTTTATTGATAAATTATCTGAAGGGATGATGTGGAGGGTCAGTGTCTTGTGAGCCCTATAGGACGGCGACCAAAGGACTAGAACATTGGAATAAATCCTTCACAAGACAAAGCTTGGAACACTGAAATGTTGTGACCTCCATTGAAGACAACGGAGCAGCAGCAGCCTATACAACCTGATCTAGGCCCGCTGCTCTCAACATTACAATGTCCTTATACACAGCCTCTGCCTCTCCAAAATATATGGATTGGCTGGAGAAAGCAAAGGATAGAGCCTGCAGCATGGCACAGATGAGCCTCCCCCCTTCCTCCTCCCGTACCTCGCAGTGTCACTGGCGTCTTGGAGGGAAGAGGGGGGGTTCTGCTCATCTCCTGCATCTCCCCGGCTCACCTGAATGATGAAAAGCAGTTTAGCCGAGCCCAGGGAGAGCCAGGGGCTGACTTCAGCCTCCTTTAACAGCTATTGCTGCGAATGTTCAACAATTAACCACCATGGCCCTGCATGCGGCTGTTAAATGTTGAACATTCACAGAAAAATCTGTGAAACAAAGGTTTCGGAGTACCGGAGGTGGTTCAATCCACTCGGTCCCTGGGACACTGTTGTTTTATTAATTAACATATTCTGCCCTCATGGGGCAAAGAGTGTAATGACCTTATAGTCAGCCATAGCAGGCAATACTGCCCATTAAAGGACCGCTCCCTTGGTAAAGGCCCTTGCCTTTGGAGCTACAACAAACTACAAAGCTATATTAAAGGTTTCAAATAATTACTGAAAGAATAAACATGGTTACTCAGTCCGAGAAATAATCACCATAATATTTGCAGGAGGATCACATAAAGGTAACCTCTAAAGTATATCATAAGCCAGAATCAGAAATAACTCTATCTGTAAAGTCAATAGAAAGACTACCACAACACATGTGTGCTACGAAATAAGAAAACGTTTTTTTATAATATCAAATAGCAAACTGTGATAGAATCTGCTTATTTGGAAATCAAGGAAAAGTTCTTAAGTTTTTAGACAGAGAGACCACATCATTGACATGGTTCATGATGTGGTAAAAATGACAGCAATCACTGAATGTTCATGAAAACATGGCACAACAAAATGTAATTTAATAAACCACACCTACAAAATGAATAATTAATTGTGACTCTTCCCCAAAAAGCCACAAGTCATTTTACAAGGCGATTCCCTAACATAATAACTGGATCTTAATCACAGTTTAAGTTTGTGGCCATTCATGTAGGACCCAATTTGTACGGGAACATTTGCTGGCAGCTTATCAGTTGTTTATTAGAAATGCCTACAACTTGGACTCCTTTCCCAAGAGGGGTGGGTTGGGAGCTCCCGTCAGTCTGACTGTGGAACGGGAGGCACATTTATTGATTAAAAGAGATGCTGGATTCCCATTTACTTCTTCTACAAAAGGGCCAGTCTGGGTGACCTCTCGGACTGCACCAAGCATGTAATCCTTCTCCCGTCGCAGGCACCGTCATTGTGTCTGATTCAGTCCCGTAGAAACTCCTAGTGTAGGAGGAAGTTGTGGAAAATCCTTATTAATCACTGAAGGATTTTGTTGAAATCCTGGATTTGTTGACAAGTTGGCGTTCTATTCGGCATTGGGCTGTGGGACTATCTGGACTGAAGGTATGTTCCAATATATCTGCCTTTTATTCTGCATGCTCGGCACAGAGGCCAGTTGGGCTGGGACCATTGACTGAGACATCCCATTCGGTGCTATCTGATTCATGTTCCAGTTTCCCAGGTTCCTGCAAACATCGCACATATCATGTCTTATTCTGCACATTATTAGTGTTTGAGGTATTTAAATTGCCACTGTTAGTAAAACCTATACCCTAAGCCCTATACCCTTGAAGATCGAGGCGGGGCGGGGCCTGGAATGGCCGCCTAGCCTGTTCCTGCGCTGCACGGGACCCTGATTACGGCGAAAAACAGCGTATTACAGAGCCCAAACATATACGCCCAGAAGGTGACTCCTGAAACCGCTTCATCTAGCGCACACGATGCTTTGACTGGAGCTGCAATTCGCCGAGTAATAGCGGACGGATCGGAAGGTTGTCTTTACGCCCGGGTGAAGCGCGGCTCGGCCGCCATCTTAGGTCCGCGGGACCCAACCGGACGTGCACCGAAATCCCAGCCCGATGCCTTCTGCGTCAACCTTCCAAGTATAGAGGTGAGCGCGACCTTCAAATAACTGCTGCGTCGCCTGATTAATGTTCCCGAGACCCGGAGGAGATAAGTTTTAAACACAAACTAAATTGCTGCCTGACCCCAAGATGGCGGAGATCTTTCCCTCCGTGAAAACGAGATGGCATTAGCAGCTTAAATCGGCACCCTATGACCCTACACAGCAATTCTATCTCAATGTGGTGCTCTTATCCTCTCAGCTCGGCCACACGGTTACACGGAGAGGTCCTACAATCCTGCACTGCCTGAGGTCAAAATGGCGGTCTGCCTACCAGACTCACTCAGCCCCAGGCGCGAAAATGCATTAATAAAGCCATAACCCCACCACTGACCCACCGCTATCATAAGAGCATGTGGGTGCAAATCAATGGCAATTTCAGATTTGCGTCAACATTTATATCCCACCTCCAGTCCCAGTGTGTAAATGACTACAGTGTGCAATCTTGAATGAGCAGTCAAATAACCACCTCAATTGTGACTTACCTCACTGGCACCCATGCTGGACCAGTGAGCTGATCAGAGCTAACCAGAGCTCACCACGAGTACACGAGTAACAAGCTAACAAGCAACCACAAGCTAACCAGAGCTAACCACGAGTACACGAGAACACGCTAAAGCTCCCACGAGCCATCTAAAGCCAGAATACGATCATTGGTGTTGATGAGAGAGGCTATCGCTATTACCTATAACCTGTCATGGTTGTCATGGTACTAACTTGTCATGGTTGTCATGGTACTTGTCATGGTTAACTCCCCATTGCAGTCCAAACTCAGTGGGAATCCCTGCCCCAGCGCCTGGCGCTCTCCAAGATGACACTCGCCCCCCCGCAGGGGTTGGGAGCCTCCGGCCACCAGTGAGAGCTGCGTAGCAAGTAGTGCCAGCTACACCGTTTAGGCCTTTTCACAGCTGCGCAGCAAGTAGTGCCAGCTGCACCGTTTAGGCCATTTACGGCTGCGCAGCAAGTAGTGCCAGCTGCATCATTTAGGCCGTTTACAGATGTGCAGCAAGTTGAGCTGTTTCCAGCTGCATGGTTTATACCTTTTTCAACTGCACGGCTATTAGTGCCAGCTGCACCTTTTAAGCTACTTTTCCGTGGGGACAGACCTGATTAAGTTGGAGTCCTGCTGCAGGGACAGCACCATTGACACTATGGTTTCAGTGCATTTGAGTCCCCCTCTGAGATGGCCTTTTGGCCAGGGAGTCTGCAAGGTTTATAGGGCGCCAGGCCTGTACATATATGTTAGTGCTAGAAAATGCTTTTCATGTATTTTGTTTTCCGCACCCTGTTATGAGCACCTCTTCAGGTGGTCTTAAGATGTTGAGGTTGTTGTGCATACTTAGGCTTTGCTAGTCCCGGACGGCACATTAGTTCTGATATCCTCACCTTAACGTCTGGATTATGTGCCTCCTTTATGCCCTTTTATTTCTCTTCTCCACCGCTTTCCCAGTAACACTCTCCTCTCATCCCCCCCACCCTCCTCCGCCACATTTTCCCATCGTGGCCACCACTCGAGTTAAGGTTGGAACTAATTGCTACAAAATCATTTATCCTCCCAGCCTGACTAAAGCTGCAACAAAACGATTGAAGCACAATACTATTGAAAGTTTCCCGGATTCCCTCTTTGTTGATCAATTTCACAATAGTCGTTTTGGGAGGTTCATAAATGATTTCATTTTCTTCACTCACGACACCTCCTCTTGGTCCACCAGCTTTTACAATTCCCTTAACGTCACCTCCTCCTCCTCTATCCCTCATGGGAAACAGCTAAAAATCTCCCCTTCCACACGTTTCAACGGTTACCTCACTATCTCACTCTATAACAACGGTACTGTCATGATCCAAGGCAATGACACCTGTCTTTCGCTCTTTGACCACCTCTTCCCCTCCCTACTCCCCTCCTCTGCGACCGGGTTTTCCCCGACTCTCCTTCTAGCTCCACCCATTACTCCCTCTCTCCTCCCCTGACCCCCCTACACTCTAATTGGCTGCACTCTCAAGAATCACCTCTTCCCGCCCCCTCCCCTGTGACCTCCTCTCCAATTCCTCCCCCCTCACAATATGCCCCCTCCCACTTCACTTCAGCCTCACCGCTAGCTAATGCGACCCTCGTTCAATCTGCATCATCCCGGTACTCCAATCTCTTCTCCTCCCCCATTTTCCTTCCAGTCACATCCCTTTTTAGTCCACCTCTCCTCCAACCTTCTCCCCCAGTGAACTTTCCCTACGCTCCCCTTATCCCTTCTTCCATACCTCCTATCCACCTCCCCCTCCCCTCGTTATTCACCCGTATTTCACCTCAATCCCACTGCATCTCGCTCCTCCCTCCCACTCCTCCAGCAATGCTATGCTACTCCCTTTCCCCCCGTGGTAACCCTGTCCATTTCCCTCCCTCGGGTCCAACAGTACCACTTCCTTTCCCCAACATCCCTTTCTCTCAACCCCCCCACTCTGCCAGATGCCCGTTCCCTTACAGCCTCCTCTCCTACCTGACATGCCCTCCACAACCACCTCACCTCTTCTCCTCCCAAACCTCCTTCATTCCCATGACTCCACACAGTCCTCCCCTCTCCTTCTCCCCTACCGCTGTGTTCCGCACCCTTCTCCCCCTAAAGTTATCCCTAATTCCTCTCCTTCTTGCAACACCAACAAAGGCAACTCTCCCTTAACCTCTGATTCATTAACTCCCGCTCTCAACCTTCACCTTTCCCCACTTTTGAACCTTACACCCCCAACTCACCTCCTATCCCCCACCTCTCCCTGCCTTCCACCACCAATTCCACCCCCACCTGTTTCCATCGATCCACCCAACCTTCCGTGCTCTGCATTACTCTCGCTGGAAAATAAGCTAGGTTCCCTTATCACCTCCATCTCCCACCTTACAGCTGCAATTTCACTTCTAAGCTCTAAGTTTTCCACCTTTCCGTGCACCCCCGCTCCTTCCCAACTTCCCACGAGATGCACCTCGCCCCCTCACCTCAATTTAGCCAAGCTGAATCAGTCGTCTGCAAACTTTGTTAACTCGCACAAGCCTTTGAACGCCGCCCTTCCTCAACCTGCATACCCTAGCAACCCTACTATCTACACTATTCCAACCATCTCCTCTGTCAGAACCAAGAATCCACCTAAACTCTCCCGAGCACCCCCACATAAGCACAACATCCCGATCACCATTCAGAGCCAAGGTGCCCCCGTCACCAAAACAGTCCTGACAGAGCTGTGCTGTCTGCTCCATAACTGCAGATCTGCAGTAAAACACAAACTTGAAATGTCAGATACCATCACCTACCATAATATTGACATGCTCTTCCTCACTGAGACCTGGTTCAAAGATACCTCGCATTCTACGTTTGATCTCCTATTACCTACAGGCTATTCTATATTTAGGAATGACAGAACTGACAACACGGGGGGAGGTGTTGCAGTCATCTTTAGAAACTCCCTTCAACTCAAGGCCTCTCCAATCAGCTCCTTCCATACCTTTGAATGCCTTTCTTTTGAGCTACAAGTGCACCACCGTTCACCCCTTAGATTCCATGTCATTTACCGCCCGCCTCATAGTGGTCCTTCGTTTTTGGAGGAACTCACTGACTTCATCAGTGACCAATACTCGCAAAGTGACAATCAGACCTTCGTGGGTGACTTCAATCTCGACTGGGGCTCACCGCAAGACTCCTCCGCAAACTCCCTGGCCACCTTCCTCTCTGTTAACGATCTCATCCAACACTGCACAGAATCAACACACTCTAAGGGCTCAATCCTGGACCTTGTTATTTCTAAAGCAGGCATGCTTTCCATCACTACCCCTATTCACGTAGACTGGTCTGACCACCTCCTCATCCCATTCTCTATTCAACTATCACAAGCTATAACACTTGGCCAACCCAAGAGGGCCATCTCCTGGTTCCGTGATGTTAAAAATATTGTTGTCGGTCCCCTCTGTGAATCAGCTTTGTTATCTCTTCCAAGGCTAGACCCGAACCTAGATGTTGACGATCTCACCTCCCAATGCCTCACAGTTCTTGCAGATGAAATTAACAACGTCGCTCCACTCGAACAAAAGGTTAAGGCCCACCCCCTCAGCACCTTGGTTCAACAAATCCCTCTATGAAGAAAGAAAGCAGCTAAGATTCCTGGAGAAACAATGGAGGCAAGTGCCCTCCACCGATAACTTGTCCACGCTTCGCTCCGCAAGATCCAGGTACCACAAACACATCTTCCTTGGGAAAGCGGCTCACTTCAAAACCCTCCTTGACTCAGCCAAAAATAGACCCAAAAAACTATTTGATCTCATCAAGAGTCCTGACTGCTCTCCCCCTTCCTCCAAGCTGGAGGATTCTACAAAGAGAGCAGCGGATTTCGCTATATTCTTTGACGAAAAAGTGAAATCACTTGTGGATCAGGTCGCTCATCCTACCCCTCCAGAGGAGTGCAAATCCTTAGCCATTTGGCAAAACTTTGACCCCATATCTGAAGATGCCCTTCTCAAGTGCATCCACGAAACAAAGCCCTCCAACCATCATCTGGACCCCATCCCCAGTGCCATTGCCATTGACTTTTATACCCTTTCCCTCTCCTACTGGACCACTCTGGTCAACCTCTCCCTCTATCAAGGCTCCCTTCCTGTCTCCTTCAAAACTGGGCAGGTCACCCCGCTTCTTAAAAAAACAACTGCTGATGCGTCTGACCTCAACAACTTCCGCCCCATCACTAACTTACCCTTTCTTGTGAAGATTACAGAAAGATGTGTAGCGAAACAACTCTCTCGTCATATCAAGGACAATGATCTTCTAGACAATTTCCAGACTGGCTTCATTCAAAACTACAGCACTGAAACAGCCCCACTGCAAGTGGTTGATGACGCGCTGAGGATCCTCGACTCGGGGGGGTCCTGTCTTTTAATTCTCCTTGACCTTTCTGCAGCCTTTGACACTGTCAATCATAACACCCTTCTCAACATTCTTAAACAGAGAATGGGAATGGAGGGCACTGTGCTTAAATGATTTGCCTCCTTCCTCTCTGATAGATCACAAATGATCAAAATAGCAAACAGTCTTTCATCTCCTTTGGCGGTAGGTCAAGGTGTTCCTCAAGGCTCTATACTTACACCCACAATGTTCAACCTCGATTTAGAACCACTAGGAAATCTCCTAAGTAAATCCGGGATCCACTATCATCTCTATGCTGACGACACTCAAATCTACCTCAAGGTTGCCTCCACTCACGATCTCTCTATCCTAAGCTCTACTCTCGACTCCATTCATAACTGGATGTTTACTCATCAACTGATTCTGAATCCCTCCAAAACTGAGTTCCTCCTCTTCTCCTCTTCAATCTCTCCTCCCCCGGTGCAATCATGGATGGATCAGTTGAATCTACTGAACACTAAACCCATCATTGCCGACAGCGCAAAATCCCTGGGTGTCATTCTCGACAAAAAACTCAATCTAACCCCCCACATCAATTCCATTGCAAAGTCTGCTCGATACCATCTGCGCCTTCTTTGGGGGATCCTTCGCTTCTTCCCGGAGCAGGACCTTATAACCCTAATGCAATCGCTGGTCCTCTCCAGACTTGACTACTGCAATTCTCTTCTTACTGGCCTCCCCAAATCCCACCTGTCCCCCCTTAAATCTGTTTTCC
This sequence comes from Lissotriton helveticus, assembly GCF_964261635.1. Lineage (NCBI taxonomy): Eukaryota > Metazoa > Chordata > Amphibia > Caudata > Salamandridae > Lissotriton > Lissotriton helveticus. Next base: position 1,587,411 of record NW_027611692.1, on the reverse strand, counting down.
ATTCAGCAGCTCGTTTCATTTATGGGGCCAAAAGAAGCGACCACATCACACTAATGTTATCTACCCTCCGCTAGCTTCCAATCGAGGCTAGAGCTATCTTCAAGACTGCTTGTATCACCCACAAAGCCTTGCACTCCTCCTCTCCTCGCTACCTGGCGAATAAACTGAAACTCTCTGGAGGCTCTAGACCATCATGTAATGCGGAAAATCTTCTGCTTGAACCTCCCCCTTTCAAGAAGGAAAGAACGATGGCACAATTCTTTTCAGGCAACGCGGTGAGAATCTGGAACTCCCTTCTGCCGCAGCTCCGGACCACCACCTCCTCCCAGGCCTTCAAAACTAACCTCAAAGTTCTCCTCCTTCAAAGACACTTTCAAATGTAGTCCATGCCCTCTCTATTTTCTGAAGGAAGCCCTTCCATTATAGAAAAATCTACTGTACATGACTATGGAAGTGTCTTCCCAGTGTGTTCTTGTGGTTTGAGAGTCTGCCATTTATTGCGATATTATCTTTCTACCTGTGTTTGGTACTCGTGTGTAACATGCACCCGTCACTTTCTCTTGTAACACACTGTTTTCTACCTCTTACATTTGTTTATTTTCGATACCTGCACAAGTGCCACCATGGCCTACGTAACGTTTGTTCTTGTGCTTGAGGGCCCTCCATATATTGCAGTATTATACCTCTGTTTACTTTGTACGCTTTTGTAACCTGCACACGTCACTTTTTACTCCTGTAATGCACCGTTTGCTACCTCTTATATTTTGTTGGTTCACGATTGTCACTTTTGTAATGCACCGTTTGCTACCTCTTGTATTTTGTTGGCTCACGATTGTCGTTATTGCTTCATTCAATGTAACGTTTGCTTTTGTTTTTTGTTCACTTGTAATGTTCTCATGTATCAGTTCTGTTCCTATTGTGAAGCGCTCGGACACCTTCGGGTAAAGTCCGCGCTATATAAAAACGCACAAATAAAAACGCACAAATAAAATAAGCAGGGCCGGACTGGCCGTAACGGCTTCCGGTGTTTCCCCGGGAGGCTGGAACAGTCGGGACCGATTGTTCAGTGCTGGGAAACATATTGGTCACTCGGGACTCGTTTTGCTGTGGTGCTGCTATATCACCCCCAGCAGCAAAAGAGGCAGGGAGCTGGTTCCTCAAAATTGTCAGGGCTGGTTTGGGTTCCCAGTCCGGCCCTGACCCAGAAGAACAACATTTCCTCCTTGCACATACTGAATATCACTATTCTGCACACCAACGCTGTGCATATCCAAATTCACACCAGCAACAAACCCAGAGTTAAAACGAGAATACAATCCATGAGAACCACTTTCGTCACCCGTTTGGAAAAATGTTGTCTGAGCCATCATTATTTTTATTTTAATCTTCTTCTGCTTAGTAATACAATTGTCAGTACAGTACTTTTGTTACAATAAAGGCCTAACCTCCTCTGCACCCCTGGACAGGCCTCACCTCCTCTGACCCCTGGAGAGGCCTCACCTCCTCTGCACCCCTGGACAGGCCTCACCTCCTCTGCACCCCTTGACAGGCCTCACCTCCTCTGCACCCCTGGACAGGCCTCTCCTCCTCTGCACCGCTAGACAGGCCACACCTCCTCTGCACCACTGGACATGCCTCACCTCCTCTGCCCACCTGGATAGGCCTCACCTCCTCGTCACCCATGGACAGGCCTCACCTCCTCTGCACTCCTGGACAGGCCTCACCTCATCTGCACCCCTGGACAGGCCTCTCCCCTCTGCACCCCTGGACACAGGTCTCACCTCCTGTGCACCCCTGGACAGGCCTCACCTCCTCTGAACGCTGGACAGGCCTCACCTCCTCTGCACCCCTGGACGGGCCTCTCCTCCTCTGCACCCCTGGACAGGCCTCTCCTCTTCTGCACCCCTGGACAGGGCTCTCCTCCTCTGCACCCCTGGACAGGCCTCTCCTCCTCTGCATCCCTGGACAGGCCTCTCCTCCTCTGCATCCCTGGACAGGCCTCACCTCCTCTGCACCGCTGGACAGCCCTTGCCTCCTCTGACCCCTGGCCAGGCCTCTCCTCCTCTGCACCCCTGGACAGGCCTCACCTCCTCTGCACCGCTGGACAGCCCTTGGCTCCTCTGACCTCTGGACAGGCCTCTCCTCCTCTGCACCCCTGGACAGGCCTCACCTCCTCTGCACCGCTGGACAGCCCTTGCCTCCTCTGACCCCTGGACAGGCCTCGCCTCCTCTGCACCCCTGGACAGGCCTCACCTCCTCTGCACCCCTGGACAGGCCTCAGCTCCTCTGCACCCATGGACAGGCCTCTCTTCCTCTGCATCCCTGGACAGGCCTCACCTCCTCTGCACCCCTGGACAGGCCTCACCTCCTTTGCACTCCTGGACAGGCCTCATCTCCTCTGGACAGGCCTCACCTCCTCTGCACCCCTGGACAGGCCTCTCCTCCTCTGACATCACCATGAATTCCAGGATTAATAAACTGCAGCCAAGTGAGTTGGCAGCTCTCCTACCTGAGCAGAAAACTGTCCAGGCTCTCTCCTCCTGTGTTCTCTCCTCCTCCTGGAGGGGCAGATCTGGGGTCTGAGGGGGAGTCTGTGAGGGTCTGAAGATGGAGGTAACTGCAAACACAGACAGACAGGGCTCCTTCCTCCTCTGCAGCAGGCTGCACACACCAGGAGAGGCCAGAAGTGATGTCAGCACCGCTGCTGGTGCTGTCTCTGCCGCCGCTGACCCGGAAGATGAAACCCTTCTCACTTTCATCTAATGTGAAGCTCAGTGGGTTTCATCAGCAGGCGAGGAGCGCCCTCTGGTGGCCGCTGACGGAACCGCCCCCTCCAGGCTCCAGCAGTGAATACATTTCACACAAACAAGCACTTATACATGTAAAGACCTGGGATTTCAGATGACACAGATGTGAATGTTTTTAAGGGTCAGACAGTTCAAGTACAGGGCCTCACACTTTGCTGCTGTAAACAAGCATTTATAGCTTCACTTCAGATGAGCATCTTCCAAACACTGATGTAAAGGACTTAAGAGTATTTACAGAAAGGTGACAACTGGAAGTGGCAGTCTGTATTTCAATTAATACATCTGTATTTCGAATATATCTGTATTTCGATGAATATATCTGTATTTCAATTAATATATGGGTATATGGATCAGTTTTGCAATCAAACTGGGCAGCTTATTTATTCTTTTAAATAATTTATTTGCAGTTTTTCAAATCCACAGCGTCCTAGATAGCAAAGTAAACAGAGGTAAATACCATGGAGTTTAAGACACCAGATCAGTGACAATGAGGCATAGGTCATGTGTCAAAGCGACAATTGAAGGAACAGCTTATTTCTAATTTTCCTGTGCCTGTGGCTTATTCCTTATATTTAATACGGTTTTATATCCTTGAACAAGACTGAATTGTAGGTTCTAATTAGGTTTTGAGTTTCTGGTTTATGAGCACAACGGTCTCCTAAAATATTAAGATAGCGGTCTCTTGCAGGCTTTGTTTTTTTGTATCCAGTAACCACCATCCTCTCTCAACAAAGATTCACTGACAAAAATAAAGCAATATATCTTTGAAACAATTAATTCCTAAGATAGGGCAACCAAGTATGAACCAGAAATTTCTCACACAGTGTGCCTTGTATCATAAAAATGAGTGGGTGTTACTGGTCTGAGGAACAGGGGAGGGGCATTTCACTACTCGAAAATATTGTACTCCTTCACATAGGCTCCTATATCACAGTGCGCTCGTCATCAATACACCATTGATTAGTGAGTGTGTTAACTCTTTGTAGCAGCCTTGAGTACCTCGACAGTGACATTAGTTCGGGGGTGCATATATCAGAGCCCTTCAGCCCCACTCATCACGAGTGACACTCACACATTTGGAGGTCGGTCTGAAGTCTCACTCAAACCTGGCCCATTCTTCAAAACTATGGGGATTAACTAGAAATTCACAAGTGACTACTCGGCACAGAGCAGACCCTCTGTCCCACATTTTGGTGGAAAAACCTTTCTTATATTGCACCATGAGTACTGCACACAGTTCCGTTGAATGTTACATTGAATGTCTATTTTAGTGAGACTTGGTTGTCAATCTTATCACATTGCATGTGTTCTGATCATGTCTATAAATTCAGTAATGTCTCTTCCTTTTGAATTGTCAAAGTCAAATGTTAAGTGACACCACTCCCTGTGTATATTTTATATACCTCAATTCTTTATTGATTTTTCATATACAATGAGCATATAACAGGTATGAAAGTTTATTGATTCAGCAGAGTTCAAGATACTGTGTAAACTAGAACTTGTGATACAACATTGATAACAGGAAAAACAATAAATGAAATAACCCCTCTAGATAGAGGTGATGTGGCTCAGAAAATCCCGCAGATGATCAGGGAAGGAGGACGAGGGGGAACACAAGGGAATTCATATGGGAACAGGAAAATAAAATGTCAGGGTGCCGGGCCCCATGGTCGCCCCCCAAAAAGACAACTCCCACTACGAAGGCCATAGACAGCTAACTCTTCCAATGGTCGGTTAAATACTGGAATATTTACATTTTGTGAAGCAAGGTCAGACGGGCCATGAATTGCGGTGCCACCCCTAGGTTGGTGATTAAGCTATACAAAATGGTGCCCCAGTAGCACAAAGTACTGTACAGTCCGGAGGAAATGCAAATTGTCATTAGCCGTGCACCACACCTTCAGCACCTCCAGGATTGGAATCGTCGGCCCTAAGTGCTTTATAGATCTACTCCGGCGTCCAGTGCCAGTGGTGTAGGACCTTGACATAACTGAATTTCAACCTGACCTCCTCGAGGAAACTGCCATGGTCTTTCCAAAGGTCGTGCCAGTCCTGCTCAGACAGAAGGAGGCACAGACTCTGCTCCAACAAACAGCATCAATTGTGGGTGGTGGTGCTCAAAAAAAGGCTGTCCACAGCTGTAACATACAATCCCACCATGGTGTCCTTATATCCTTTCCACATCAGGATATAATGCAACTTTGGGGTAGTCTCAAGATCATAAGGGGGAGCCCCCAGCATGTGTCGCAGGCTATGCAGGAGCTGTTGGTACTGTCAGTGATGCGATTGTGGCAGCCCATAATCATGCATGAGAGTAGCAAAGGGGGCCAACTCACCGTCCCCTACTATATTGTCAACAGAGCGTATCCCTCTGGTCTTCCACTGTGTAATCGGAGTTCAGATCATACTTTGTTCCAAGCAGCTCCTTAAGAAGAGCAGGTGTCAGCAATGCGTTATACGTCTGAGTCAGGTGAAGCGGGTGGTCAGTCAACCAACACTGTTATGCCTCTCAGTGGCACTTATAGGCAGCCAAATCATAGATGCTACATTTAGCTGCCTAGTGCCAAAGCAGGCAGCCTTGTCCCATAGTGCAAGGATTCCTGCGTTGAGGGGAACAGGCCTGACAAGCACCACGCATCAGGGGTTAGACTAACACATTTCAATGTGGTGGTCCGCATCACTGTAATGAAATGCAGTCACACATTTTTATAGCTTTCTGAGCTGTCAAATGCTGGAGCGCTGCTAAAATAATTAGAAGTCAAACTGAGCAAAGCTGATCTCGTACATTTAAGGCTTCTGGTTTAGCTACATTCAGGCACAGTACTCCGATCCATCACATGAGACATCCTGTGATTCTGGGCAAAATCATTCAATATCCACGTGCCTAACAAAAATGAATGCGTTGATCTGTAATGCAATTGGTGCTCATATAAAGCACTCTGATCCCCGATACCTCTGGGTCGAGTGCGAGCTTCATGAAACTCCGAAATAAATGCAAGGGACATTCCTATTCCAACTCTAATGCTAACCCTATGAAGCACCCTACAACTTTATGGCTATTCACTCCATGAACAACCTGCTAGACAAAATGGCCCCTTTGCAACTGAAAAGAACATCCGCAAAAGACTCAAAACCATGGTATGATGGGAGACTGAACGTTGACAGATGCTCGCTTAGAGTAATTGAACGACGCTGGAGAGCTACACCCTCAGCCGACCTCCTAAAACTTCTAAGAACTTCCAGAAATGCTTATTTTAGAAAGATCAGAAAATCCAAAACCGATTTCTTCAGATGTCAACTAGACCCAGCCAAGAACCACCCCAAAAAGCTATTGGATCTTATCAAATCCCAAACTAAGAGCCTACCTAATGTCCTCAACGCCAGCCCACTCTCTCTACCCAACTGTGATGAATTTGCCTCCTTCTTCGCCTCTAGGACGGAATCCATTAAATCAGAGCCCATCACTGCCCCTGGCTGATGCTCTTGCGAATAACCTCCCATTATTTAAACTAAAAAACAAAGCAACTTGGTCCCACTTCAACACTTACTGTGAAGACACCATATTAAAGACACTAAACGCGCTGAAACTCTCCAATCACTTCACTGACCCGCTCCCTGCGAACTACCTAAAAAACTTAATTCCTCTCTTACTACCCCTCTGGGCCAAGATCATTAACACATCCCTTCTTCAAGGATCCATTCCAGAAATCCTGAAAACTGGGCAGGTCTCGTCTATCCTTAAGAAAACTACAGCGGACCCCTCGGACCCTAATAAATATTGTCTGATCTCTAATATCCCTATGTAAGTCAAACTCCTGGAAAAATGCATTAATATACATCTGAGCACATTGATCGATTCAACTTGTTGAACCAATTTCAATCAGGCTTCAGAGCAGATCACAGCACGGAATCGGCCATGACACATATATTAGACGACGCTCTAAAAATCCTCGACCAAAATGAAGACTGTCTACTAATCCTACTCAACCTGTCATCAGCTCTTGACACCGTCAAATACGACAACCTGCTTGATCTCCTGAAACACAGAATGGGAATGTCTGGAAATGTATTTAACTGGTTCGCCTCCTTCCTCCAAAATAGATCCCAAAGATTCAAGGTCAACCAACCCCTGTCCATCCCAATGCCCATCACACTGGGAGTTCCACAAGGCTCCTCCCTCTCTCCCAACCTGTTCAACCTGTTCATGGAACATCTTACTGATCTTCTCAGCCTCACCAAGATATACTTCCACATGTATGCAGACGATACCCAAATATACATCAAGATACACTCACTGGAGGACATCAAACCGCACACTACAAAAAAAATCAAACTTGGCTGGGCGAAAACTATCTGCAACTTAAATCCCTCAAAACGGAATTCATTTTAATCGCTCCCCCTGACAAAACTCACACTATCATGGATTGGATGAAGCACCTAACAGCTCTAAATGGACAACCGCTCATAGTTGACTCAGCGAAATTTCTAGGGGGTAACGCTGGACAATAACTTAAAGATGCAGAAACACATTAGTGCCTCAACAAAAGGCAACTTCCATCTAAAGACCCTTCAAAAACTGAAACCCTTTCTGCCCGCATACAACTTCAAACAAGCAGTTCAAGCCCTAGTAATCCCCCGCGTGGAATATGGAGCAGTAACCTTATGCGGCCTCCCAAGGTCATCAACAGCCCCGCTGACCCCCAGCCCCCCAGACCTGAGAGCCCTCAACTGGCTACCGTTTGAAGCCAGAATTCATCTAAAAATCGCTTGCATGACGCAGAAGGCCCTCTGCCACAACGCCCCACAATACCTAGCTCAGAAACTGGTGGTCTCTGCGGGCAGCAGAGCCTCCAGGAGTGCCAATACTCTTCTGCTACAACCTCAATGATTTGCCCAGAAAAAAACTTATTACAGGTCCTTTTCTGGTATGGCTCCGAGGATATGGAACGCTTTGCCCAGTGAAACAAGAATGAACCCTTCCACTGCCTCCTTCAAAAGAGAAGTGAAAGCTATCCTCATGGCTAAACTCATGTGAACTCTATGACTACTTACTGTATTTTTGCCTGTATATATGACTGTATCTTTTATTGGTTGTGTCTTTGTATACTATATCTTGCCTTCTATTGATGACCTGTAAAGCGCTCTGATACTCGCAAGTCTGCTTCGTGCTATATAACACCTTCAAAATAAAAACAAAATAAATAAATAAATACTTACACAAAGCGGGACTGTAATCCAAGTCAGAGTTTCAAACCCACTACTTCCTGAAGTAAGCCTAAAGGAGGTTCTGGCGGTGCCCGACCAAAAGTACCAGTGGAATCCAAGTTGCTTGAAGTTTGAGTGGTTTTCTAGGGTCAGCTCAAACTGCAGCGGTTTAGGGAAAATTACTCTTCCCCCCTTCAAGAATTTGACACCAGCCGCTGTACTAGTGGCATATGTACTGTCAGTAAATTATTTTGAGAGGGCCATCGGTCATACGCATTCAACGCCCATGATCTTCCAGAAGAAGGTCTGTCTGTCCCTTGTGAGCACTCAGCATTTCTGGACAGGAACCAGTGAAGTTTCTGCCCCCACACGGGATCAAACTAGTCCTCGTAGATCTCTAGGACCAGCAGCTCTGTGCCTGTGATCAGGGTCGATCAGCATCCCTAGTTTTGTTGCGTTATCCTGAATTGTTCACCCCATGTCTGCTACAGGTGCTGCTGGAGAGGGTCTAGAATAGGGTGGGTTTATGCGAGAGAGTTTAGTGTTCACTCACCAGCCGCCTACAGGTGCTGCTGGAGAGGGTCTAGAATAGGGTGGGTTTATGAGAGAGAGTTTACTGGTCACTGGCAAGCCGCCTACAGGTGCTGCTGGAGAGGGTCTAGAATAGGGTGGGTTTGCAGGTATGATGAGGGACGGCTGACCTTTCCCATGGAGCGGCGCTGTTAGCAGATAAATGTACACACTCTTGCTAGCAGTACTAACAGTGCCACACAGGGCTTGGCATCACAATCATCGTTCCTTTGTAAAGCGTACATGTTTCTATTACTTTCATGTTTTACATCTCAAACCTTGATTTCCAAACCTGTGCTGGATATACTCAGCCAGCAGCCCATCTGGACATGGGAGGAGGGGGCCTCATCCTGTCACTTATTGCGATTGTAAGGATGATTAGGTGGTGATAAACAGGTTTGACATTGAAATCCATCGGCTTTGAGTCTCTGAACCCTTCCCTTTAAGAGTTGACTACTCAACAGTGTTACATCAGGCCCCTCACACCTCTCCGATGAGGAACACCCTAGACCAGTGGTCTTAAAACCTTTTAATGCCATGCCCCCAACCCCACAGCCATCGTCGGGCTACCCTCAGAATTTTTCATAATTATTCTATTCAATTGACAATGTTTAAATATGTCTAGATTCATTTAAACATTGCAGTTAATTACTGTTTTAAGAATGCAATCAAATACATGATTGGCAAACACACTATTCTGATCAGGCAGGCTTTAATATGGCGCACTGACGAGGATCTGCGTCTCGTGCCCGTAGCGGATTCAGGACCTTTAACGACCGTATATCCAGAGGCAGAAGGGCTATAAGGCAATTAGAAGATTCCACCCACTAAGGGTAGAATGTTCTAAATTAAAAAGAGAAAAACATGAAGACAAACATTGGAATGTTGGAGCTCCGGACTTTTACCAGCAATTACAAGCCATTTAAGGGCTTTAATACAGTGAAAATGTATCTCAATACATAACTGTTGGCAAATTGCCACTTTCTTATCATTTGATCCTCCCCTCCGGAGTCAGCAACTAGGTGTTTCAGAAATGTTTGACCTTTTTATTCTGTACACTGCAGTGAAAGCTAGGGACAGCTGTCTTGTTCATCAATCAAACTACCTTTTAAATTAGTTTGAGCATCCGCGTGCCCGCCACCTAGCTTGAGAAACCATTTCTCGGTGAACACCCACCATGTCATACAGGACAGGTAGCCAAGTCGATAGGGAGCCATCTTTCTTTACTTGAATATCATTGGTTCACAAAGACTTCCATACCAAAAGTGCCAAGGTGGATGGAACTCTGGCGCTGTAGATGTGCTATGCTCTTTCTGGCATTTTACGGTCATAGAACTAGTGTGCTAGGCTGTATCTCAAACTAGCTTTTCGGCTAGCACCTGTTTTAAAGAGAACCAGGGGCAGAAAAGTTTTACGCAATCAAAAGAACCAAATGCAATTAATTTCATATCACTATTTTTTTGTGTCAAATGGTTCTCTAAAATTTCCAAATGACTCAGCCTCACTAGTATTTATATTCAATTGTATGAATATTTAGATATGGTGCCATGGCTTTAGAAGTACTGGAGTGAATATGTGCACAAAATGAGGACATTTTAACACAATTCCATACACAGATTTGAGCTGGATAAACTGTGTGATGACAGCGATCCTTGTGCCAATCATCCACACTCGAGCTCGTTAGGTAACAAAGACAATCATCAGTACAGACTACTTACTTATCCCTATCTAGGCTCAGTCCAGGAGGGCTTTCAGTTCCATTATAGTCAATTATACATTTAAAGTTAAGCTTCTGTAGGACTATGGAATGATTATTCCCCGGAGGAACCCACAGAATTCTCTTTCACAAGTTACATACGACAACAGCTCAAGCAGGTGCTGCTCAGTAACACCAGCGGAGGGCTCCATAGATTGCTTTTGCTCAGACTTTAGCACTGTATGTTCTTTGAGGGGCTTTAAGGAACAGCCTTCCTTCCATACTAAGAAAAAGCTTAAAACACTTGGTTAGACCTGGATACAGGAAGACCGACATTCTGGATATGATTATGGCTAGGCTGTGGGGTTTTAGGTTTAAACCTATAATAACTGATAAAACCCCACTGAAAGAAAAATAGCCCTCAGCGGTGAAAACATATAAACACTGAAAAAACACCTGCACAACCACAAACTAAATGTCATTCAAAGAAAGGAAAAAGAAAGTGAAAGAGTCATTTTGGTCTTACTGAAGGGGTCAATAAAATGTAACTTTGTTATACAAGCTAGCAGTAAGAAAGACTGGCTAACATTATTCTGCTTGAGTTTTGTTCTTTAGGGATGCCACTAAAATATTGTTTCTTCTTTCTTTTACTTTTTTCAGTTTTATGGCCTTTGGTCTAAAGATGCAGGGTTTAGTTTCACGTTTTAGGTTTAGTTTAATTATTTTATAAACTGTAGAGAATCAGGACATATCAAACTCACATTTGATATTTTGGCTACATTATATTCTTCTGCCCACAGAGAATGGGTAAAAACCCTTAATACATCAGACCATAGTTTCTAGTGGGTCAGTATTGATAGTAGGTGAATTGCCAACACCTCAGGCTTTAAACATTAAATGCAAGGTATAGTGACAAGTATATATATCACCAAGCATCTGGGATAGTGGTGAAAACGTGACACCAGACTTTTGGAAAACATGGAACGCAGTGTCACTTGTTATGCTCTGCAAAAAAGGTTTTTTCCAAGTTCAACAAAGATTGGAGTGATAGTGTTTGTATTTGTAGTGATTCAGCTACGTTTATAAAAAAAGTGTGTGATGACCTGTCAAAATTGATACCCAAGCTGAAGTGATTCCCTGTAGGAGATACTTGCCACTTGTTAGATGGTATGCTGAAAGCATCTTTACAATCTTCAGAGTTAATGAGGGATGCTATTGACTTTTTAGTCCATTCTGGTGCCCTGTTTTCTTATGCCCAGGAACTAAAACGCAAATATTTATCATTTCGTGCTTTATGTGGCATCAAAGAAAGAGTCATCCCAACTGTGCCCCTTAGCTGACGGTTCTCAGCCCAAGGGGCTATGAATGCTGAGAGGGCCTTTTCACAGACGTTTACATGGGAAGGAAAGTGCACATGGCCAAAGACTCACTGAAGAAGTATTGTATGATGTACTACAATAAGATTAATTTGGAAAAATCTCTTTGGACCTCATATACACTATACGTACACTGTCTATATACCATGTTCTTTCAGTGCAGAAAGCAAACAATGATAAAAGCAAAACGTTCCATAAACACCGGAAAAACTCTTTTTCTGTTGTTTTTAGTGGCGTGAAAATGTGTAACCACTGAAAACAACTGTTTTTTAAGATATTGAAAACACTGAAAAAACCCCACCAGAATTTACCAAAAATAGAAACTGAAAACAGGACAGCCTAATTATGGCATAAAAATGTCGACAAAAAAGCCAACCCTTAAATAACCTTAGCTTTATAACTGTTCACTCTTTCGAGGTGCTCACAGCTTTCTGAGAAACTCTTTGTACTCGACTCCTTTATTCCACGTCCATCACAGACACGGTTGTTCTAGATATAACACAATCTAACACCCAGTATATAAAGTTGCACTAAATAAGACCCTTAAAAAAAGTCTCTTTGGAATATGACAAATCTATGTCTACATCCCTCTTGTAGCAGAATACGTACAAGTACTGAACATTTTATGTCATTTTTATGAATTGTTAAAAAGAGGAGTGCCAAGCCACAGACATATTTTTAACTTACCTAAGAAATGATACATTGGTTGGACAAAAATGACTGAATTAAAAGACGTGAAGCCCAGATCTTTCAAGTAGCACTTCTCTTTCCATCAACACAAGAGAGCTAGTCCCATCTCAAAGAAACCTTGTCAGTCATGTGAACGCCGAAAGCAGAGCCATTCTGAGAGCAGTCACACTGTTGAGACAGGACCCCCTCTAATGCCACCTCTACCAGACTACCTACTGACAGCAGTCACACTGTCGAGACAAGACCCCCCTCTAATGCCACCTATGCCAGACTCCCTGCTGACAGCAGTCACACTGTCGAGACAGGACCCACTTCTAATGCCACCTCTGCCAGACTACCTGCTGACAGCAGTCACACTGTTGAGACAGGACCCCCTTCTAATGCCACCTGTGCCAGACTACCTGCTGACAGCAGTCACACTGTTGAGACAGGACCCCCTTCTAATGCCACCTGTGCCAGACACCTGCTGACAGCAGTCTCACTGTCGAGACAGGACCCCCTTCTAATGCCAACTCTGCCAGACTCCCTGCTGACAGCAGTCACACTGTCGAGACAGGACCCCCTTCTAATGCCACCTCTGCCAGACTCCCTGCTGACAGCAGTCACACTGTCAAGACAGGACCCCTTCTAATGCCACCTCTGCCAGACCACCTGCTCACAGCAGTCTCGCTGTCGAGACAGGACCCCCTTCGAATGCCACCTCTGCCAGACACCTGCTCACAGCAGTCACACTGTCGAGACAGGACTCCCTTCTAATGCCAAATCTGCTAGACTCCCTGCTGACAGCAGTCACGCTGTCGAGACAGGACCTCCTTCTAATGCCTCCTCTATTAGACTCCCTGCTGACCACAAATTATCTTGAGTTTAGGGGAACAATCTCAATTCTTTACAATCAGCAGTCAAATGCCAAAATCCAAATATTTTTTTATTCTGTTACATATCTACAACCATGCCTTTCTTTTTAATATGTAAAACGTAGTCATTATTGTGTACATTTTATAGCATCGTGATTGGTTCTACCTTTATATTATTTTTGTGCAATCAATCTTTTTTTCATTTCTTTTGTGGAACAATCAAGTCACAATTCGGCTCTATCAGCCATCAAAAAATCGTCGTCCGAGAATGTAAAATAGTGATTTGTCTATTACACAACATGCGGCTCAGTGACTTTTATAAATGATTCCTCACTCTCCTGAAGAGAAGCCGCGTGCTCACCCTGTCTATCACACCGCATGCATGTTGGAGACTTTCATTAATAATCCGTATCTGGTGAACAGACACTGTGTGCTCAGCCCGGCTATCTCACAGCTGCAGCTCTGTGTCCTTCATTATTGATCCTGCACTCTTCTGAAGTGAAGTACTCGGCCTGGCTATCAAACCGCTGCAGTTCTGCGACCTTCATTATTGATCCTGCACTCTTCTGAAGTGAAGCACTCGGCCTGGCTATCACACAGCTGCTGCTCTGCGACCTTCATTATTGATCCTGCACTCTTCTGTAGTGAAGTACTCAGCCTGGCTATCTCACAGCGGCAGCTGTGACCTTCATTATTGATCCTGCACTCTTCTGAAGTGAAGTACTCGGCCTGGCTATCACACGGCTACAGCTCTGTGACCTTCATTATTGATCCTGCACTCTTCTGAAGTGAAGTATTCGGCCTGGCTATCACACAGCTGCAGCTCCGGGGCCTTCATTATTGATCCTGCACTCTTCTGAAGTGTGCTCGGCCTGGCTATCACACAGCTGCAGCTCTATTACCTTTATTATTGATTCTGCACTCTCCTGAAGTGTGCTTGGCCTGGCTATCACACAGCTGCAGCTCTGTGACCTTCATTATTGATCCTGCACTCTTTTGAAGTGAAGTATTCGGCCTGGCTATCACACAGCTGCAGCTCGGGGGCCTTCATTATTGATCCTGCACTCTTCTGAAGTGTGCTCGGCCTGGCTATCACACAGCTGCAGCTCTATTACCTTTATTATTGATTCTGCACTCTCCTGAAGTGTGCTTGGCCTGGCTATCACACAGCTGCAGCTCTGTGACCTTCATTATTGATCCTGCACTCTTCTGAAGTGTGCTCGGCCTGGCTATCACACAGCTGCGTGACCTTCATTATTGATCCTGCACTCTTCTGAAGTGAAGCTGCGTGCTCGGCATGCCTATCACACAGCTGCAGCTCTGTGACCTTCATTATTGATCCTGCTCTCTTCTGAAGTGTGCTCGGCTGGGCTATCACACAGCTGCAGCTCTGTGACCTTCATTATTGATCCTGCACTCTTCTGAAGTGAAGTACTCGGCCTGTCTGTCACGCAGCTGCAGCTCCCGACCTTCATTATTGATCCTGCACTCTTCTGAAGTGAAGCATCGTGCTCGGCCTGGCTATCACACAGCTGCAGCTCTGTGACCTTCATTATTGATCCTGCACTCTTCTGAAGTGTGCTCGGCCTGGCTATCACACAGCTGCAGCTCTGTGACCTTCATTATTGATCCTGCACTCTTCTGAAGTGTGCTCGGCCTGGCTATCACACGGCTGCAGCTCTGTGATCTTCATTATTGATCCTGCACTCTTCTGAAGTGAAGTACTCGGCCTGTCTGTCACACAGCTGCAGCTCCCGACCTTCATTATTGATCCTGCACTCTTCTGAAGTGAAGCATCGTGCTCGGCCTGGCTATCACACGGTGTTAGAAAGGCGAACACGGGGGCGGCAGAAGGTGTCTGACTGACCACCCCTAGGTCTACCCTTCCTTCAGAGAAGAGACCGAGCAATGTCGAGGGGCCTCCGATGTGAGGGCCCTCTCCTAGAATCGTACAGCAGAGTAACCACACCACTACAAAAGTACACCACACGTAGATAGAGTTTTCAAGCTTTATCTGGCAATAAGTATCGGTTCAATATATACAGCAGATCCAGGGATCTGGAAAGTCTCGTGACAAGGGGTGAGGTAGCGGGACAGTCTTATAGATGGTCGTTTGCAAGGGGACCCTACTCACAGCTCTCAATCCTCGAGCTGGGGGGTTCCGGAAGGTGGGGCCGCGGCAGCGCCAGCAGGCTCTCAGATGGTTCAGTGAGTGTGGACCGCGGCAACGCCAGCAGGTTCCAAGATGGTTCAGCGAGTGTGGACCGCGGCAGCGCCAGCAGGCTCCAAGGTGGTTACAGCGAAGATGGGCCGCGGCAGCGCCAGAAGGTTCCAAGATGGTTCAGCGAGTGTGGACCGCGGCAGCGCCAGCAGGCTCCAAGGTGGTTACAGCGAAGATGGGCCGCGGCAGCGCCAGCAGGCTCCAAGGTGGTTCAGCGAGTGTGGACCGCGGCAGCGCCAGCAGGCTCCAAGGTGGTTTACAGCGAAGATGGACCGCGGCAGCGCCAGCAGGCTCCAAGGTGGTTGCAGCGAAGATGGACCGCGGCAGCGCCAGCAGGCTCCAAGGTGGTTACAGCGAAGATGGACCGCGGCAGCGCCAGCAGGTTCCAGGTAGAACAGCAAGGTGAGTTCGTCTCAGGGTCAGCCGTCAGCGTCAGCAGGGCTTCTTGACTCCGGGATACAACTGCCGTCCTACTCCGGGGCTGGCCCAGATATAGGTCTGGAGTCCTTTGATGTCCGGACCCTCTCGCCTGGGGGTCAGAGGGGCCGGGATGATCGTGTCCAGACACCCAGCAGGGGGGTGGAGCCAGCACCCAGGGAGGCCGGAGGGCGATCGATACCAGGCGTCCGGGGACGGTTGGAGAGCCATCGAAACTCCCCTCTCCTTGTGTCTGGTTGAGTGGCCACTCTACCACCCGGAGGTTCTTGGTGCCTCGATGGCGGGCTCGCGGGGGCCGTGGCCGCAGCTGGGCCGGGACCACGTGTCTGTGACGTGATGGGCCCAAGATGGCGTCGGGCCTGGAATGTGGGTCCGTGATGGCACCGGACCAGCAATGCTGGGGCGGCCCGAGTGTGCCGTGTCGGGGTTGTGGGGCTGCCGGGTGGCGGATCTGGTGGGCTGTAGGTCGTGCAGAGGGGTGCCCAGGGCCGACCCGGGCTGGATGGAGGGCCGATGTCGTTTGAGGCCCGCCATGCGGGAGGGGTAGGACCACGCCACGAGGCCGGGTCCAACACACGTCCCCTCCAGCTGCAGGCAGGGGAGAGTCACCCATCTTCTTGGGGATTCTCCTCGCCAAGGCGGAAGAATCTGGAGAGGCCGTCAGCGTTGGCGTGGTCGTTGCCAGGGCGATGCTCCACGGTGAAGTTCATCCCTTGTAGGGAGATGGACCAACGTAGCAACTTCGGGGTTCTCGCCCCGCATCTGCATCAACCACCGCAGGGGCCGGTGGTCGGTCTGTACTCGGAAGTGGGTGCCGAAGAGGTAGGGCCGGAGCTTCTTTAGGGCCCATACGACGGCGAATGCTTCCCTCTCGATGGTGCTCCATCGTTGTTCTCTGGCCAGCAGGCGCCGGCTGATGAAGGCCACCGGAAGGTCGACTCCGTCAGAGTTCATTTGGGAGAGGACGGCCCCAATGCCGTGTTCCGAGGCGTCAGTTTGGACGATGAACTCTCGGCTGTAGTCGGTGGCCTGGAGCACAGGGGCGGTGCACATGGCAGTTTTTAGTGTCTCAAAGGCTACTTGGCACTCGGGGGTCCAGTGCACCTTCGGGGGTAGTCTCTTGGAGGTTAGTTCTGTGAGGGGCCCCACAATGCTCCCATAGTCCTTTATGAACCGCCGATAGTATCCAGTGAGCCCCAGGAAGGCTCGGACGGCGGTCTGGGTGACGGGGGGCTCCCAGGCCTGGATGGCGTCGATCTTGGGTTGAAGGGGTGCCACTTGGCCGCTCCCCACTTGGTGTCCCAGATAGGTCACGGACCCTTGACCGATCTGGCACTTGCTGGCTTTTATTGTTAGTCCGGCCCGTTGGAGGGCCGTCAGGACCTTCCAGAGGTGGGACAGGTGCTCATCCCACTGAAGGCTGTATACTGCAATGTCGTCCAGATAGGCGGCACTGAACTCTTCTAGCCCCGCCAGCACCCTATTCACAAGTCTCTGGAAGGTGGCCGGGGCGTTTTTCATGCCGAAGGGCATCACTTTGAACTGGTAGTGGCCATCCGGGGTCGAGAAAGCGGACCGTTCTTGTGCTCCTGGCGTGAGGCCGATTTGCCAGTACCCGGCCGTGAGGTCGAAGGTGCTGAGGTACCTGGCGGCTCCCAGGCGATCGATCAGTTCATCCGCTCGGGGAATGGGATGGGCGTCGGTCCTGGTGACGGCATTCAGTCCCCGGTAGTCGACACAGAACCGCAGCTCCGGGGGCACCCCGGGGGCGGCGGCCTTAGGGACCAGGACGACGGGACTGGCCCATGGACTGTCTGAGGGTTTGACTACCCCTAGGGCTAGCATTTTGGAAACTTTGGCTTGGATGCAGCCCCGGACTCAGTCGGGGACTCGGTAGGCTCGGTGCCGCACGGGCGGACTGTCCCCGGTGTCAACGTCGTGAACACACCACTGTGTGACCCCGGGGGTGAGGGAAAATAAGTTCGCAAATTGACCCAGCAGTTTCTGGCAGTCCTGGCGCTGTTTGGGGGTCAGCGTGGGAGAGAGGGAGACCCCCTCGACCGAACCATCTTTCTCGGAGGTGCTCAGGAGGTCTGGTAGCGGCTCGGAGTCGTCCTCTGCCCTGTCATCAGTAGCCAACAACAGGCTCAGTTCGGGGCGGACAAAGTGGGGCTTGAGCCGGTTGGCGTGTAGGACCCGGAGGGGGTTCCGGGGGGACTCCATGTCCACTAGGTAGGTGACGGGGCTCTTGCGCTCCACCACACGGAAGGGCCCTGTCCATTTGTCCTGGAGGGCGCCGGGGTCGACTGGGGTCATGACCCAGACCTGCTGGCCCGGCTCGAATTCAATGGACGAGGCGTTTTCATCATACCAGCGCTTCATCTCCTCTTGACTGGCTTTTAGGTTTGTCTCGGCCAGTTCCCGGAACTTCCGAGTCTGGTTGCGGAGAGTCAAGAGGTATCGGAAAAAATCGGGCGGAGCATCGGAGGCGGCCAGCTCCCAGCCTTCTTTGACCAGGCTGAGGGGGCCTCGCACAGGGTGTCCATATAATAGTTCAAAGGGGCTGAACCCCAGGGACTTCTGGGGTACCTCCCGGTAGGCGAACAGGAGGCACGGTAGCAGAACGTCCCATTTGCGCCGGAGGGGTTCTTCCAGGCCTTTGATCATTCCTTTCAGGGTCCTATTGAACCGCTCCACTAGTCCATTCCCTTGAGGGTGATACGGGGTGGTGAACTTATATGCGACCCCGCACTGTTGCTATAGGGACCGCATATATTTGGATATAAAGTTTGTGCCCCGATCACTTACGACCTCTCGGGGGAAGCCGACTCTAGAGAAGATCCCCATGAGCGCTCGCCCCACTACGGGGGCTGTGATAGTCCGGAGAGGGATAGCTTCGGGGTAGCGGGTGGCATGGTCCACCAGGACGAGGATGAAGCGGTGCCCCTGAGAGGTTGGAGGATCCAGGGGCCCCACGATGTCGATCCCTACTCGCTCGAAGGGAGTGGTCACCACGGGAAACGGTTGGAGTGGGGCTTTGATTTTCCCCCCACTCTTTCCACTGGCTTGGCAGGTCGGACAGGTTCGGCAGTGGTTGTACACATCGCTGCGCAGCTTCGGCCAATAAAAGTGGGTCATGAGGCGGCTGTAGATTTTGTCCTGCCCCAGGTGCCCAACGAGGGGCACATCATGTGCCAGGTTTAAGAGAAAGTCCCTGAAGGGGAGGGGGACGACTAGCACTCGGCCGGCCCCCAGCTCGGCGATTTTCTGTTCGCTGTACAGGAGGTCCTGGTCCCAATAGATCCAGTGGGACCCCGAGGGGGCTCCTGTGGCGGCTTGTTGTCGGAGTACCTCAAGGGAAGGACAGGTCCTTTGTTCCTGACGGAGCTGCTCACGGGTGGGGCCCCCTTCTTGGCGCCACTGGGCTAGTTCGGGAAGGGGCCCGAGCTCGGAAAGTTCTTCCTGGCTGGGGCCCCGCGGCCCCAGTTCGGGTTCGGTTGTGGCAGTGGCGGGTCGCGGAGGTGCCGGCCATTCCGGTTCTTCGGGCAGATTGTCTTCGGTGGGGACGGCGTCCCGGGTGGACATGGATCGGGTCGTTACGCAAACCCATTCAGGAAGGCCTAGCATCCCCAGATGCTCTCTTCGTTCGATCTGTGCCCAGGGGGAACTTTCCAGGTCGTTCCCTAGGAGGCAGTCTACTGGGGCATCGTCTCGGACGGTGACTTTCAGCATGCCGGACACTCCTTCCCACTCGAAGGGGATGCGGGCCATCTGGCACAGGCTCTCGGAATTGTCTGCTGACCGGACAGGGCACAGAACGTGTGGCAAGATTTGTTCTGGGGTCACCAGATGGCAGCGGACGGCGGTTATGCTGGCCCCCGTGTCACGGAGAGCCTCGGCCCGGCGTCCGTTGATGGTGACCCACTGGCGGTACTTCTGGGTGTTGATCGGAATCTGGTCCCGGGGGATCATGTCTTTGTCGCACAGGGAGGCGAGGCACATGGCCGCGGACTCCCATTCTTCTGGTTCCATAGGGACCTCTTCTTCTTCATCTCTTTCTTCGCTCAGAGCGGCTGCAGTGATTTGTCGACCGGGGGTGCCGGCCCGTTGGTTCATGGGGCAGAGAGGATCATTGGCATAGTGACCCAGCCGCTGGCATTTGTGGCACGTAACGTTGGGGCGTCGCCCCGGTCGGGCTGGAGGGGCCCCCCTCGGGCCGGAGGCTGGGGTAGCGGAGGCGGGCGAAGACCCCGACGGAAGGTCTCGGCCTCGGCTGATGCCAGTCCCGCCGCCTCGCGGCCGGTGGTTCCCCGGGGACCCTTGTCTGTATTCTCCTGTGGGGTTCCGGTGGACACGGGTGCTCGCCCACCGATCTGCTTCGACCGCTAGTTTTCGCGGCTCGGTCAACTTGCTGTCGAGGAGGTGCTGTCGTAGTTCAATGAAGCAGTTGTTGGAGAGGTGCTCCCATAATATAAGGTCGACCAACTGTTGGTAGGTAGTGACCTGACTGCCTTTGACCCACCCCTCGAAGGCTCTGCTAAAAAAGTTCACATATTCCACCCAAGTTGTACCGGGGATTTTTTTGCAGTCTCTGAACCTCTGCCGGTACATTTCGGGTGTGAGTCCGTAGCGTGTGAGTAGAGCCGTTTTCATGTGTTCATAGGAAGTCATTTCGGTGTCAGGGAGTTCCAGCAGGGCGTCCCTCCCTTCGTTGACGAACTTTCCCCATAGGCCGGCGCCCCAGTCCTTCAGGGGCACCCGATGGGCGGTCATGGCCACCTCGTAGGCTTTGAACCACTGCTGGATGTCGCTGTTCTTGTAGTATTCCTTGACTACATCTTTCGGTAGGTGAACCTTGGCGTCCACGGGAGGGCCGAGGTCTTGGCCCCGGCTGCGCTCTCTTCGTTTAGCTTGGCTTTGATTTCGAGTTCCTTCAGGCCTCGTTCGTGTTCATAGGCTAGTCGTTTTTCTTCGAGGTCACGTTGTCTCCGTTTTTCCTTTAGATCCCCCTCCAGCCGTAGTTGCTCGAGGGCTATCTTTTTCTCCGCTAGCTGGAGTTCTCCGTCTAACCGGAGTCGTGCAAGCTCTAGTTCGTGTAGCCGGTTGCGCTCTCGCTCTCGCTCTCGAGCGTCGTCATAGATGAGGTCGCGTTTAGGGTTGCGGTTCTTTCCCCCGTCGGGGGTGCGCTGGTTTCTGGTTGTCCATTCGGGCTATTCTCCTCTTGGGGTGGCCCGTCTCGAGTTTCCACCCAGGCTTGTAGGGCCGATCTGAAGTCCTCTTTTGTGTTCAGGCCAGTGGTAGCGATACCCATCTCTTTACAGAATTGTTTTAGTTCTTTGTGGCTGTATTCTTCCATCTTTTCTTTCTGGAATTCGGCAGGTGGATTTGTTCCTTGGGTCGTCATGGTCTCCGTGTGTTTTTTTGCTGTAGCGGGTAGATCCCTCTCTGTACGATTTTGCGTGGGCTCGGATCCCACCGCTGCCACCAATGTTAGAAAGGCGAACCCGGGGGCGGCAGAAGGTGTCTGACTGACCACCCCTAGGTCTACCCTTCCTTCAGAGAAGAGACCGAGCGATGTCGAGGGGCCTCCGACGTGAGGGCCCTCTCCTAGAATCGTACAGCAGAGTAACCACACCACTACAAAAGTACACCACACGTAGGTAGAGTTTTCAAGCTTTATCTGGCAATACGTATCGGTTCAATATATACAGCAGATCCAGGGATCTGGAAAGTCTCGTGACCAGGGGTGAGGTAGCGGGACAGTCTTATAGATGGTCGTTTGCAAGGGGACCCTACGCACAGCTCTCAATCCTCGAGCTGGGGGGTTCCGGAAGGTGGGGCCGCGGCAGCGCCAGCAGGCTCTCAGATGGTTCAGTGAGTGTGGATCGCGGCAGCGCCAGCAGGTTCCAAGATGGTTCAGCGAGTGTGGACCGCGGCAGCGCCAGCAGGCTCCAAGGTGGTTACAGCGAAGATGGGCCGCGGCAGCGCCAGCAGGTTCCAAGATGGTTCAGCGAGTGTGGACCGCGGCAGCGCCAGCAGGCTCCAAGGTGGTTACAGCGAAGATGGGCCGCGGCAGCGCCAGCAGGCTCCAAGGTGGTTCAGCGAGTGTGGACCGCGGCAGCGCCAGCAGGCTCCAAGGTGGTTTACAGCGAAGATGGACCGCGGCAGCGCCAGCAGGCTCCAAGGTGGTTACAGCGAAGATGGACCGCGGCAGCGCCAGCAGGCTCCAAGGTGGTTACAGAGAAGATGGACCGCGGCAGCGCCAGCAGGTTCCAGGTAGAACAGCAAGGTGAGTTTGTCTCAGGGTCAGCCGTCAGCGTCAGCAGGGCTTCTTGACTCCGGGATACAACTGCAGTCCTACTCCGGGGCTGGCCCAGATATAGGTCTGGAGTCCTTTGATGTCCGGACCCTCTCGCCTGGGGGTCAGAGGGGCCGGGATGATCGTGTCCAGACACCCAGCAGGGGGGTGGAGCCAGCACCCAGGGAGGCCGGAGGGCGATCGATACCAGGCGTCCGGGGACGGTTGGAGAGCCATCGAAACTCCCCTCTCCTTGTCTCTGGTTGAGTGGCCACTCTACCACCCGGAGGTTCTTGGTGCCTCGATGGCGGGCTCGCGGGGGCCATGGCCGCGGCTGGGCCGGGACCACGTGTCTGTGACGTGATGGGCCCAAGATGACGTTGGGCCTGGAATGTGGGTCCGTGATGGCACCGGACCGGCAATGCTGGGGCGGCCCGAGTGTGCCGTGTCTGGGGTTGTGGGGCCGCCGGGTAGCGGATCTGGTGGGCTGTAGGTCGTGCAGAGGGGTGCCCAGGGCCGACCCGGGCTGGATGGAGGGCCGATGTCGTTTGAGGCCCGCCATGCGGGAGGGGTAGGACCACGCCACGAGGCCGGGTCCAACACACGGCTGCAGCTCTGTGACCTTCATTATTGATCCTGCACTCTTCTGAAGTGTGCTCTGCCTGGCTATCACACAGCTGCAGCTCTGTGACCTTGATTATTGATCCTGCACTCTTCTGAAGTGTGCTCGGCCTGGCTATCACACAGCTGCAGCTCTGCGACCTTCATTATTGATCCTGCACTCTTCTGAAGTGTGCTTGGCCTGGCTATCACACAGCTGCAGCTCTGTGACCTTCATTATTGATCCTGCACTCTTCTGACGTGTGCTCGGCCTGGCAATCACACAGCTGCAGCTCTGCAACCTTCATTATTGATCCTGCACTCTTCTGAAGCGTGCTCTGCCTGGGTATCACACAGCTGCAGCTCTGTGACCTTCATTATTGATCCTGCACTCTTCTGAAGTGAAGTACTCGGCCTGGCTATCACACAGCTGCAGCTCTGTGACCTTCATTATTTATCCTGCACTCTTCTGAAGAGGCTGACGTCTTTGTAGCTTTGAAAGTTGACGAAAGATCTTCACACATTTACTGCAATGACATGGCTTTTCCCGTGTGTGTTCCCTGATCAATTCACTAAATCTACTTCAATATTTGCTGCACTTGAATGATTCCTGTGTGTGTTTTCTGATGCAGTTTTAGACCTGATATATATATATAAATATATATATATATCCATTGTCACATTCCTTGCACTTGAATGGTTTTTACAGTGTGTATTCGCTGATATTTTATTTTTATTTTTTATTTTTTAACATTTTATTGTTATTTTGTTCCATACACATCTATATGATCATTAAAACAGTAAACATCTCCATCTGTAGTTAAGCTGTACATCATACATTCCATGGCGTACATGACAAATAATTCACATCGTATTAACTTACATTGCAACAGGTGACACTACTCTCAACCCATCCCACCCACACCCAACATCAATCAGTCATATCAATAGATCAGCCTATTCAGCCCCTCTTGTATTCACGGGCTAGCTTCAGGGGTTGAGGCCGGCTGTGGGGGCTCACATATATTCCCCCGGAATTCGTTCCATTTGCCCCATATTCTGGACCATTTTTTGGGGCATCCCCTGTGGGTGTAAACCGCTCTTTCAGCCACCATTGCGACATCCATGTCCCTTTCCCACTGTTGATGCGTAGGTACCAGTCCAGAGCCCCAATTCTTGGCTATATTCCGCTTTGCAATTGTTTTTCCGAGCGTGGCCCAATTCTGCAATGCCAAATTTAGATCAGTAGGTTGCCAAACATTTAGGAGGCAGCATCTGGGATCACGCTGGACTTCTGCTCCCCCTACCTCCGAGATCTCAGTCATCACCTGTTCCCAGTAGGATTGTATATTCGGACAGTCCCATATTATATGGTAAAATGTTCCAGTATGCCCACAACCTCTGAGGCAGAGTGGGTCAGGGGTGTGCCCAAACTTATGTAGTGTAGTGCGTGGATAATGTGGGAGTAGTGGGCACAGCCCTGGCCTGGTTTCAATCCCTATTATCTGACATGCTTGTTTCCGGTCCAGGGAAGACATGGCTTGGCAGTTCGGGCTGCACTGTTCCCATGAGGCACAGGGTCAGACTGATTTGCATATAGCCATGTCTGAACTGGGGTGGCTGAGTGAACTAAAGAATGGTGATGGATTAAACCCAGATCAGTTGACTGGGGGTGAGTGTTTGATTTGTTCAAACGATTCGTCCATCATCCCCTTTTGTATCGCTTTGTTCGCCCTAAGTGTGGCAGGGTATGCTCAGACGTGAGTCCCTTGTTCACTTGGCCACTGGATTCAAGATAGCCTGGCTGATGAGGATTATGAATCCGAAACCGGTCCCAGGATGCTTGTTTCTGGTCCAGGGAAGACATGGCTTGGCAGTTCGGGCTGCACTGTTCCCATGAGGCACAGGGTCAGACTGATTTGCATATAGCCATGTCTGAACTGGGGTGGCTGAGTGAACTAAAGAATGGTGATGGATTAAACCCAGATCAGTTGACTGGGGGTGAGTGTTTGATTTGTTCAAACGCTCCGTCCATCATCCCCTTTTGTATCGCTTTGTTCGCCCTAAGTGTGGCAGGGTATGCTCAGACGTGAGTCCCTTGTTCACTTGGCCACTGGATTCAAGATAGCCTGGCTGATGAGGATTATGAATCCGAAACCGGTCCCAGGATGCTTGTTTCCGGTCCAGGGAAGACATGGCTTGGCAGTTCGTGCTGCACTGTTCCCATGAGGCACAGGGTCAGACTGATTTGCATATAGCCATGTCTGAACTGGGGTGGCTGAGTGAACTAAAGAATGGTGATGGATTAAACCCAGATCAGTTGACTGGGGGTGAGTGTTTGATTTGTTCAAACGCTTCGTCCATCATCCCCTTTTGTATCGCTTTGTTCGCCCTAAGTGTGGCAGGGTATGCTCAGACGTGAGTCCCTTATTCACTTGGCCACTGGATTCAAGATAGCCTGGCTGATGAGGATTATGAATCCGAAACCGGTCCCAGGATGCTTGTTTCTGGTCCAGGGAAGACATGGCTTGGCAGTTCGGGCTGCACTGTTCCCATGAGGCACAGGGTCAGACTGATTTGCATATAGCCATGTCTGAACTGGGGTGGCTGAGTGAACTAAAGAATGGTGATGGATTAAACCCAGATCAGTTGACTGAGGGTGAGTGTTTGATTTGTTCAAACGCTCCGTCCATCATTCCCTTTTGTATCGCTTTGTTCGCCCTAAGTGTGGCAGGGTATGCTCAGACGTGAGTCCCTTGTTCACTTGGCCACTGGATTCAAGATAGCCTGGCTGATGAGGATTATGAATCCGAAACCGGTCCCAGGATGCTTGTTTCCGGTCCAGGGAAGACATGGCTTGGCAGTTCGGGCTGCACTGTTCCCATGAGGCACAGGGTCAGACTGATTTGCATATAGCCATGTCTGAACTTGGGTGGCTGAGTAAACTAAAGAATGGTGATGGATTAAACCCAGATCAGTTGACTGAGGGTGAGTGTTTGATTTGTTCAAACGCTCCGTCCATCATCCCCTTTTGTATCGCTTTGTTCGCCCTAAGTGTGGCAGTGTATGCTCAGACGTGAGTCCCTTGTTCACTTGGCCACTGGATTCAAGATAGCCTGGCTGATGAGGATTATGAATCCGAAACCGGTCCCAGGATGCTTGTTTCCGGTCCAGGGAAGACATGGCTTGGCAGTTCGGGCTGCACTGTTCCCATGAGGCACAGGGTCAGACTGATTTGCATATAGCCATGTCTGAACTGGGATGGCTGAGTGAACTAAAGAATGGTGATGGATTAAACCCAGATCAGTTGACTGGGGGTGAGTGTTTGATTTGTTCAAACGCTCCGTCCATCATCCCCTTTTGTATCGCTTTGTTCGCCCTAAGTGTGGCAGGGTATGCTCAGACGTGAGTCCCTTGTTCACTTGGCCACTGGATTCAAGATAGCCTGGCTGATGAGGATTATGAATCCGAAACCGGTCCCAGGATGCAGGATTGCTAATGCTTTGGCCAGTATCTTGGCTTCTGCGTTTATTAGGGATATTGGGCGGTAGGAAGAGGCTGATGTTGCGGGTTTACCTGGTTTGTGTATTGCCACATCGTGGCTAATCTTTGGTCTCTGGGTAACATCCCCTGTTCTAGGCATTTATTGTACATCTTGAGTAGATGGGGCGTGATCTTGCCTGTCACCTTTTTGTAGTGCTGTCAGTGCCACCCCTAATTCCTCTGCTGTAAAGTCTGTTTCCAGTTCCTGCATGGCCTCCAGTGACAATGTAGGCATTTCTATAACTCGGAGGAACTGTATGTTTTCTTCCATTGTGGTTTCAGCACGCGGTGTATAAACCTTTTCATAGTATGTTGCCAGCACCTCCACTATGAGTTGGGGATCTAACGTTGTGTTACAGTCACCTAACGTCACTTGGGCAATCCATCTATTCACCTTTCCCTCCTTTCCAGCCATGCAAGCATTCTCCCAGTCTTATCACCTAGTTCGTATATCCTATGTAGGGTATCGGAGTGTCTGGCTTTCGCAGTTTCCCACGTGTAAGCCCTAAATTCTTGAGTCGCTAATGTCAGGGTTTGCGCTGTGGAGTCAGTGGGATTTGTGGCATGAGCTTCCTCCACCCTCTTCACTGCCTCTTCTAGAGTGTCTAAGTTCTGCCTGTGGTCTCGTTTGTTTCTGGCAATGACCGAGATGGCTTGACCCCTTATCACTGACTTGTACGCCTCCCATAAAATACTCGGCGATTCCACTGTCTGTGCGTTCTCTGTAAAGTACAGATCAGTGGATTTCACGAGGGTTTTGGACATTTTAGGATCCTTCAAGTATCCCGGTAGAGCGGAAAAATTATTTTCCGTCCAGAAATCTGTGCGGTGTATATGAATTGTATAGGCGAGTGATATGAAATGCCCCTTGGTAAGTGTACCACTTCGCTCACACTCTCCAGGGTTATTGCTAGGGTCAGGATATAGTCTAATCAGGAAAGACTGTTGTGTACTCCGGAGTGAAAGGTATTGTATTGTATTGTATATGGCATTTATAAAGCGCAACAAACACCCTACGGGTACCCTGGCGCTAGAGGAAACGTGAGATGCAGACCAGCAGGAGCAAGAGAAATGGCTGAAGAAGGAATACAGCCAACATGAGCATTGTTACGGCCCAACAGAATTCATTTCTAGGGAACAGCCATGTTTTAATCTTTTTCCTAAACTGGGACAGAGTACTGCATTGTCGAATTTCCAGCGGAAGCTCATTCCAAAGTTTCGCAGCAGCGAAACTGAACTGAAGGATCTCCCACCCAGTCTGGCCCTGTGAAACCTGGGGACACTTGCCAGGTAGGCAGAAGAGGAGCGAAGACTCCGGGTGGGTATGTACAGGACCATTTTCTTCTGCAGTGGCCTAGGGCCAAATCCATGCAGTGCCCTGAATCCAATACACAGTGAATTGAAGAGTATTCTTTGCTGCACCGGAAGCCAGTGGTCTGGACAAGTCCAAGTCCAATTTCGCTGCTGTGTTCTGAACACGCTGCAGTCTCTGGATTAAATATTTAGGAGATTCTAATAGTAAGGCGTTACAGTAGTCAAGTCTACTCAAAATAACGCCTTGAATAATCAAGGCACTAGCCATCACTGGGGGCAATGGAAGAATCTTCCTTAGGGCCCTCATGAGGTCGAAACAGCACCCCACTGTCTTGTTCACTTGAGTCTCCAGTGACAAGTTGGTGTTAAACATGACACCCAAGTTACGAACCGCCGTGGATGGCGTCAGAGGGGTGCAAGTATCCAAAGGCCAGAAGTTACAAGGAAGAGGCCGGGCAACCTTCCCAACTGCGCAGTATAACATTTTGGTCTTGCCCGAATTGAATTGTAGGGGAGTTGTCACGTAACCACTGCGCAGTGTTCTGCATACATGCATGAAAATCCTCTAGGATGTTAGAATGAATTCCATCAAGAGAAAGGATGATCTGAGTATCATCAGCATAGTTTACTACCTTCACATTATGGGAACGGATGGTATTAATCAGAGGGCTCAGATAAATGTTGAATAGAATTGGGCTAATAGCCGACCCTTGCGGAACCCCGTGACAGATGTTTGTGAAGGCTGACTGAAATGGGGGAAGGGCCACTGCTTGAAACCTGTCAGATAAATAGGATTGAAACCAGGCCAGGGCTGTGCCCACTACTCCCACTTCCTCTAGACGCGCCAGCAGAATGTTGTGACTGACCGTATCGAACGCGGCAGACAGGCCAAGCAATACAAGTATTGCTGATTGTCCCCTGTCTGCCATCTGACGCGGATCGTCCATCACGGTCACCAAGGCTGATTCAGTTCCATGTTCTGGACGGAATCCGAACTGTACATCTGCCAGGCAACCAGAGCGCTCTAAGAAAGCTGACAAAGATTTGCTAACCCCACGTTCCAGAACCTTCACTGGATAGGGGAGGAGCGAGATGGGCCTATAATTCCCCGGACAGTTGGGGTCAAGAGTGGCCTTTTTCAAGAGTGGAGTGACTATCGCCCGTTTCCAACCAGATGGTACTAATCCACTGGAAAGTGATTGGTTGCAAATCTTTCGGAGCCTAGGGAAAAGCTCTGATGCCAATTCCTTCCAAATTCTATGTGGAAGGGGGTCCAGTGGGGAGCCTGAGGAAACACCCATGACCAGCCTATCAAATTCCTCTTCCGAGAGGGGCTCAAAGTGATCAAGAGGGCTCATTATAACGGGCCCATCATCACTCGAAAGGTCTTCATGGGGCATTGTACCGACGCTAGCCGTTAGGATTGCTGCCTTAGGGGTCGTACCTTCTCCCCTCCCAGACATGTCATCTATTAGCCCAGCGATAATGGTGGTGATTTTATCCTGGAAAAAAACTGCTAAATTATCACAGAGATCTTGGGAGGTCAGAATCTGATTGTGTAAACATTGAGGATTAGCAAGATCCTCTACTAGTTTGAAAATGCATTTAGCCTTATTTGACGAATTCAGAATAACTCCAGCGAAGTACTCCTGTTTGGCGGCAGCAATTTCTTTTTTATAAAGGGAGATATCCACTTTCCAGGCTAGTTTATCCTCGTCGGCATAGTGCTTTCTCCATTTTCTCTCTGCCTGTTTGCATTTCAGTTTAAGGTCCTTAAGTTTTTCGTTGAACCACCTAGCGGAGGGTCTACCTTTGTTTTTACATACTTTTTGGGGGGCAATTTGATTAACAATAGCACTTATATGATTACAGAAGAGCACATAGTTCTCCTCCACTGAGCTATGTGCACCAAAATCCTCTTCAGAGGGGATCATTAGTGACTGTGTCGTTTTTTCCAGAAGTCTCTTCCAATCCCTACCGAGGAAGTTCCCGACCACCCTCAAGGCAGAAGCACCACGGTTAGGGATGGCAATTAGGAATTTGACCAAATAATGATCAGTCCAGTCTACAGGGAGAATCTGCATGTGATCAATAATCCTTTCCTCAGTAAAAACTAGGTCAAGCATGTGTCCCCCTATGTGCGTAGAGCTGGTCACTCCCTGATAGAGGCCCAGATTTTCGCATGATTGGAGGAGCATATGTTGACCCGTATCAAGGGTCCCATTTTGCCAGAGGTTAAAATCTCCTAAAATAAGCATTCTTGAATGAGTAACAGCCATATTGTTGAACACATCTACCAGCGCCTGTAATTGGGATGAATTCATTGCACCCGGGGGTCTGTAGCACACTATAC
The DNA here is from genome assembly GCF_964261635.1 of Lissotriton helveticus. Taxonomy (NCBI): domain Eukaryota; kingdom Metazoa; phylum Chordata; class Amphibia; order Caudata; family Salamandridae; genus Lissotriton; species Lissotriton helveticus. The sequence goes on along the minus strand of NW_027611692.1, from coordinate 1,557,446 downwards.
CGTCCAATAAATGGCCCCTGGTACCTCTTAAAGAGAAGCCCATGAGCTCAAATCCCTCCACTGCATCAATCTCAAAAGGGGCAAAGTCCCACCCTTCTTTAAACATCAGACTAACTCCACCGCCCCTACCTGTAGCTCTCGGCTTATGAAAGATTTTGTACCCTGACGGGCACGCCAGTCCCGGTTCGAACGGAGAGTTCGTACTGGACCAGGTCTCAGTCATAAGTAATAGGTCAAGATGGTGTGCTTCAGTAAGTAATTGGATCTCTACCGCGTGTTTGGGGAGAGATCTTACATTAAGTAGGCCACAGACCAGTGATTTCATCCTGATAAAATAGGACTTCGGGCTGGCCGAGGTCTCAAAAAGGGGCATGCCCAACCCAGCACCACCATTCTCACCTAGCGCCCGCAGTGCCTGGCTGGAGTAATACAATACCTTAGTCGGACGGGCAGCATTGCTGGCACTGTGCGCATTACGTGCGCTGACGGGTGCAGACGGGCTCGCCTTCGGCGTGCCTGCTATGCGCCCGCTGCGCGTGTCCGCTGCGCTCCCGCGATCTTGCCGGCATAAGTATCCGGTGTGGATGTCAGCTCCACTCCTCACCCGCTCTGATTGGCTACCCCAGGGGCGTGGACTGGTGTTCTGTAGGGTGTTTAATTCTCCAGATATCCGTCAACCCCATTGCATCTATAAATTCTCTCAGGGCCTGATTGGAACTATTTGTTTCTCTGGGCGGTCTTCTGTCCTTAGTGGTGTCTATTACTGCATTAAAATCCCCGCCTATGATCAGTTCCCCTTCAAGAAGGTCCAGTAGGAACATTCCAAGATCCTGGAATGCTGTCTGATGAAGTGCCGGGGGGGACATATACCGACACCATGTTGTACATGCGGCCTTCCCATTGACAGGACAATGCAGCGAATTGACCCTGGTCATCAGTCCGGGTCTGTCATGTGCGGAAGTACACCCTGAAGAGCGCCGGTAAATACGATTCAGTCCACTATGACTACATATCCCAGAATCCCCGGAGTTGTGGGCGGAGTATAAAGGGAGGAAGTTGACAACGCGGGGGCGTCGGATATTTTGGTTCCGGACCGGGAGTTGGGCGTTCGTGTTTTGGAGTTCCTGTTTGCACCGTGTGTTCCTTGGCTGAGATCTCTTCACTGTCTAGAGGAGGTCGGAGGCGGAGTCTGCTACGGACGACTGATTGCGGTGAGACGCTGTTCGTTTTTACCTTGTGTTAGAAACAAGGTGCTTCCTTTGTTTCATTTTGGGAAACCACATATCAGTGCCCCTGTTGGCTGAGCCTTTGGTCGTTGGCTCGTGCAGGGTGCGCTACTTTACTGCAGTCCGTGTTGTTCCCGGCGGCGTCCCCCGTTGGCAGAGCCTTCTTGCATCGGCTCATGCGGGGAACGCCTTGTGGACTTTTCTTTAGTCCGTGTTGTTCCCGGCGGCGTCCCCCGTTGGCAGAGCCTTCTTGCATCGGCTCATGCGGGGAACGCCTAGTTGCTTTTCTTCCGTGTTGCGCACCCCTGTTGGCTGAGCCTTTTTTCACCGGCTCGTGCAGGGTGCGCTCCGTTTCCTTTTCCTATGGTGCCCCTGTTGGCAGAGCCTTCTTGCACCGGCTCATGCAGGGTGCACAGAGTTAACCGTACACAGATCTGAGACTTCTTATCAGGTACTGTAGACCATACATTACTTTTGGGTGACGTAACCTGTTATTTCCACCATTTGTTTCTTTACCTGGTACTGTGGTGTTTGGTCCGTGCAAGTGGGATCTGATTTGAGTGACGCCCTCAGAGTAGCATGGTATGTACTGAGCAAGCTCTCCTATGTGATTGTCAGGATAGTTTTACCCCCTTTCACAAACTCCCCCATGTGATTGTGTATTACAGGTGGTGTGTTCTATGTTACAAACCTGCTTGTCGGATCATATAGAGGGGAAGAGAAGTATCTCCAGGGTCTATTCTTAGTTTATTTACAGGTACTGGTTGCATTGGTTATAGAGCATTGTTGAGTTGTATACCCTAAGAATTGAGACGATCACCTTTCTATTGTTTTGTCATTACAGTTCTCCCTCCCTGCTGTCCCCATCCTTTCCTTCCTGTTTATTATTTTTTCTCTGCCCTCACCTGATCCTTCTTGGGCCCTGGCTATAACAGCTTTCGGGGTTCGGATAGATCAGGAGGTGGCCTTATTACATCATCCGGCTGATCCCGAGGACTTGGAGGATAACAGAATATCCGACCCAAGTTTTACCGTCCTCCCGATCAGTGGGTTGCTGTGATAATGGCATCTTTAGATGACGTTTTGGCTGCATTGGTGTTAGTACAGGAGGAACTCCAGTCATCGAAGCAAGAGGCAGCCGAGCTACGAAATAGGCTTGATACCATGCAGAGAAACCCTTTTAGCGCAGGGACGGCGGGAACGCCTCCGACTAATGCAGTGGTGGTGGAAATGCCGACTATCATACCATTAGCTAACCCCGAGCGCTTCAAGGGTGATGCAGGTTCCATACAGGTATTTTTAACCCAAGTTACCTTACATTTTTCCTGCAAACCCAGATCCTTTCCTACCAATCAAGCCAAGGTGGCCTTTTTAGTTTCTTACTTGGCCGGTGATGCGGCTCAGTGGGCGGTTCCTCTAATCCAAAGAAACGACCCCATCATTCATGATTGGGAGGCCTTTAGGGATGAGTTCGTGAAAGTGTTTGACAGAAGAGCAGACACTTACACCGCAGATAGAGAGTTGTTACTTCTGAAGCAGGGTAATCAAGATCTATTAACTTACTTAAACTCGTTCCGGAGGCTTATTACAGAAACCAAATGGCCAGAAGCCAAGCAGGCTTCTTTGTTTCATCAAGGCTTAAGTGAAGACATGAAGGATGTCATTGCCCAAATAGACCCTCAACCTAATACGTGTGAGGATTTGATAAATTTGGCAATGCGCTTAGATCATAGAATGAGGGCTCGAAAGGGGGATCAGAAGAGCCGTACCACCCCTTCATATGCTTCTCCCAAGCCCGCTGAGAGCTCTCCTGTGTCAGGAGCTGAACCCATGGACATAGGAGCAGTAAGAGCAGCGTTAACCGCGACCGAAAAAGAACAGAGAAGAAAGAACGGGCTATGCCTGTATTGTGGTAAGAAGGGGCACTTTGTGCGAGAATGCCCTGTTAAGCCTAAGGTGTCTAGGTTCCGCTTTAATAAGGGGGCTTCGGCCGTAGCGGACAAACAGACGGAAAACTAGAGGACTCCGAGGTTAATAGAGGGGTTCCTTGGAGTCGGTCAGTCATCCCTTCACTTTTGAATGATGTAGTGGGTAAGAATCATTTGTTCATACAAATCAAGTGGTTTGTAAACTCCAAATGGGTTGAGACACAGGCTATGGTTGATTCAGGGGCCACAGGGCTCTTTATAGACACAACAGAGGCTAGCAGACTTGATATCCCTCTGGTATCTAGGTCAGTCCCTGAAAGAGTCTATGCTGTTGATGGACGGGAATTGGATGTTGGCCCCGTTAGTTATCAAACCGAAGAAACAGATATGTTGTTTGGAAGTCATCAAGAAAAGGTTACGTTTAGCGTCATACAAGCCCCACATTATGGCCTGATTATAGGAATACCATGGTTGAGGTTACACAACCCTGCTATTAATTGGGAAGAGGGGGTCGTAACCATGAATTCCACCTTTTGCAAGGAACATTGTTATGAGGACAGTCCCAGACCTTCTTTCTCTTTGGCCAGCGGTGTGCACATAGCTACAGCAGCCGAAAAAGAAGTGAGTTTACCAGAGGTGTATCATGCCTTTACTGGGGTGTTTGATGAAGTGCAAGCAGAGGTACTCCCTCCTCATCGACAATATGATTGTCAGATAGATTTGGTCCCTGGAGCGGTAGTACCTAGCGGACGTTTGTATGCCCTGACCGAGCCTGAGAACGCTCATTTAAGAGAGTATTTGGAGAAACTGCTTAGGTTAGGGTTCATTCGGCCTTCCAAATCACCTGCTGCGTCCCCTCTTTTTTTCATTCCCAAGGCTAACGGAGAATTGAGGGCGTGTGTGGACTTTAGGGCCTTGAATGCAGTCACAGTTAAGAACCGTTACCCCCTTCCTCTCATTCATGTATTGTTGGAGCAAGTTAAGACGGCTGTCATTTATACCAAGCTGGATTTAAAGGGAGCCTATCATTTGGTGAGAATGAGGAAGGGGGATGAGTGGAAGACCGCATTCAAGACCAGATACGGCCTTTACGAATATTTGGTCATGCCATTCGGCCTATGCAACGCCCCGGCGGCGTTCCAGTATTTCTTGAACGACGTTCTACGGGAGATACTGGATCGCTATGTAGTCGTCTACATAGACGATATACTGATATACTCAGAGTCGGTGGAGTTGCACATTAAGCATGTCAAGGAGGTCCTAAGAAGATTGCAACTGAACAGTCTCTTTTGTAAACTCAGCAAGTGCGACTTTCATGTCACCACAGTTGAATTTCTGGGGGTGATGCTCAGTCCACATGGACAAGAAATGGCAGAGAGAAAGATCAGAGCTGTCAAGGAGTGGCCTGTGCCACGAAACATTAGGGACATTCAGTGTTTTCTTGGTTTCGCCAACTTTTACAGACGCTTCATCAACCAGTTTTCAAGAGTAGTGGCTCCCATTACACATCTGTTAAGGAAGAATCAGACCTTTAGCTGGACACATGAAGCGGAGAAGGCTTTCCAGACTTTGAAGGCAGCTTTTGTGTCCGCTCCGGTGTTGGCGCATCCAGACCCAGAGAAACCATACATCGTGGAGGCAGACGCCTCCGATGTTGCCCTAGGGGCCGTTCTTTCGCAAAGACATGAGGCAACAGGGCAGATGCATCCGGTTGCGTATTTGTCTAAGAAACTGAATGGGGCCGAATCCAATTACTGCATTGCCGAAAAGGAACTATTGGCGATAAAGACGGCATTCACCGAATGGAGGCACTTCCTGATGGGAGCCAAACACATGGTGACTGTCTATACTGATCACAGGAACTTGCAGTATATGACATCAGCTAGGCTTCTCACACCGCGACAACTCAGGTGGATGTTGTTCTTTTCTGGGTTTCATTTTACTATCACCTTCCGTCCTGGGGTGGAGAATAGGAAGGCAGACGCTTTGACAAGACAATCCTCGCTACAAACACCAGAAAGGTTGGGTGAAAGGGCCATCATTGACCCAGCCAATAGGATATGTGTTATCCAACCAGACGCATTCTTGCAGGGACTCCGTTTAGGTATCAAGACCCCGTTCTGGAGGGATTGGTTACGCAAGCATCCTGAATGGCTAGTAAAGGATGGATATCCAGTGAAAGAGGGACGGTTATTGGTACCCACGATACCTCTTCGTAAACAAGTATACAAATGGTGTCATGAGTCGCCCAGTGCAGGGCACATGGGGGTGGACAAGACCATCGATCTGCTCTTACGAAGGTGTTGGTGGCCCTCTTTAAGAACTGACGTTAAAGGATGGGTTTCCCAATGCGAGGTCTGTGCAACAGCAAAGACGGACCATAGGCGCCCGGCTGGGCTGCTTCAACCATTGCCCACTCCTTCTGTGCCATGGGAACGCATTTCTTTGGACTTCGTGGTGGGTCTGCCAAAGGATCAAGGGTGCACAGCGGTGTTGGTGGTCATAGACTATTTGACCAAGATGGGCCACTTCATCGCGTGTCCACAAGTTCCTTCCGCTGGTCACTTGGCAGGTTTATTGATGGAAAACATTGTTCGACTGCATGGGCTACCGTCTGTTATCGTCTCTGACAGGGGTTCTCAATTTACTGCCCGTTTTTGGAAGGCTTGGTGTTCATGTTTACATATCGAGACTGCTTTGTCCACCAGCTTCCATCCTCAGACCGACGGGCAGACTGAGCGTCTCAATCAGACGCTGAAACAGTTCCTGAGATGCTACGTGGACCAAGGCAAAGACAAGTGGGTGCAATATTTGTGGCTCGCGGAAGTGGCGTATAACAATTCTACTCATAGTGCCACCCGGGTTTCTCCCTTTTATTGCACATACGGACGCCATCCGCGCTTTCTTCCTTTTCTCCATCCTCATGGGGAACAGACGGTGCCTGAGGCAGCAACAAGGGTGTCTCACATCAAGGAGACATTGATGAAAGCCCAAGCTAGTCTCCAAGCTGCTAAAGCGGTTTATAAGGGAGCAGCGGATAAACGCAGGAGAACGGGCCCGATGTACCAAGTAGGGGATCTGGTTTGGTTGTCTACCCGGAACATCAGATTCCGTAAGTACAGTGTTTTCAACCCTAAATACATCGGCCCCTTTCCTGTTGTACAGCGTGTCAATCCTGTGGCCTTGAAACTCGGATTGCCTAGACATTTGCGGATGCATCCGGTGTTTCACGTGTCGCTGTTGAAGCCCTCTTCCTCTCGACGGCGGCAGCCGCCTCCTCCGGTGGCGTCTCCTGATGGTCCTGAATACGAGGTGGATGGCATCCTGGATTCCAAGCGGAGGGGTAAGGGCCTCTGTTATTTGGTGTCCTGGAAGGGGTATGGCCCGGAGGAGAACTCTTGGGAGCCGGCGTCGGGGGTGCATGCTCCTCGTCTGGTGGCGGAGTATCATGGACGTTTCCCTCTGCGGCCTGGCCCTATTGTGCGCTCTCGGTGAGGGGGGATATACTGTCATGTGCGGAAGTACACCCTGAAGAGCGCCGGTAAATACGATTCAGTCCACTATGACTACATATCCCAGAATCCCCGGAGTTGTGGGCAGAGTATAAAGGGAGGAAGTTGACAACGCGGGGGCGTCGGATATTTTGGTTCCGGACCGGGAGTTGGGCGTTCGTGTTTTGGAGTTCCTGTTTGCACCGTGTGTTCCTTGGCTGAGATCTCTTCACTGTCTAGAGGAGGTCGGAGGCGGAGTCTGCTACGGACGACTGATTGCGGTGAGACGCTGTTCGTTTTTACCTTGTGTTAGAAACAAGGTGCTTCCTTTGTTTCGTTTTGGGAAACCACATATCAGTGCCCCTGTTGGCTGAGCCTTTGGTCGTTGGCTCGTGCAGGGTGCGCTACTTTACTGCAGTCCGTGTTGTTCCCGGCGGCGTCCCCCGTTGGCAGAGCCTTCTTGCATCGGCTCATGCGGGGAACGCCTTGTGGACTTTTCTTTAGTCCGTGTTGTTCCCGGCGGCGTCCCCCGTTGGCAGAGCCTTCTTGCATCGGCTCATGCGGGGAACGCCTAGTTGCTTTTCTTCCGTGTTGCGCACCCCTGTTGGCTAAGCCTTTTTGCACCGGCTCGTGCAGGGTGCGCTCCGTTTCCTTTTCCTATGGTGCCCCTGTTGGCAGAGCCTTCTTGCACCGGCTCATGCAGGGTGCACAGAGTTAACCGTACACAGATCTGAGACTTCTTATCAGGTACTGTAGACCATACATTACTTTTGGGTGACGTAACCTGTTATTTCCACCATTTGTTTCTTTACCTGGTACTGTGGTGTTTGGTCCGTGCAAGTGGGATCTGATTTGAGTGACGCCCTCAGAGTAGCATGGTATGTACTGAGCAAGCTCTCCTATGTGATTGTCAGGATAGTTTTACCCCCTTTCACAAACTCCCCCATGTGATTGTGTATTACAGGTGGTGTGTTCTATGTTACAAACCTGCTTGTCGGATCATATAGAGGGGAAGAGAAGTATCTCCAGGGTCTATTCTTAGTTTATTTACAGGTACTGGTTGCATTGGTTATAGAGCATTGTTGAGTTGTATACCCTAAGAATTGAGACGATCACCTTTCTATTGTTTTGTCATTACAGTTCTCCCTCCCTGCTGTCCCCATCCTTTCCTTCCTGTTTATTATTTTTTCTCTGCCCTCACCTGATCCTTCTTGGGCCCTGGCTATAACAGCTTTCGGGGTTCGGATAGATCAGGAGGTGGCCTTATTACATCATCCGGCTGATCCCGAGGACTTGGAGGATAACAGAATATCCGACCCAAGTTTTACCGTCCTCCCGATCAGTGGGTTGCTGTGATAATGGCATCTTTAGATGACGTTTTGGCTGCATTGGTGTTAGTACAGGAGGAACTCCAGTCATCGAAGCAAGAGGCAGCCGAGCTACGAAATAGGCTTGATACCATGCAGAGAAACCCTTTTAGCGCAGGGACGGCGGGAACGCCTCCGACTAATGCAGTGGTGGTGGAAATGCCGACTATCATACCATTAGCTAACCCCGAGCGCTTCAAGGGTGATGCAGGTTCCATACAGGTATTTTTAACCCAAGTTACCTTACATTTTTCCTGCAAACCCAGATCCTTTCCTACCAATCAAGCCAAGGTGGCCTTTTTAGTTTCTTACTTGGCCGGTGATGCGGCTCAGTGGGCGGTTCCTCTAATCCAAAGAAACGACCCCATCATTCATGATTGGGAGGCCTTTAGGGATGAGTTCGTGAAAGTGTTTGACAGAAGAGCAGACACTTACACCGCAGATAGAGAGTTGTTACTTCTGAAGCAGGGTAATCAAGATCTATTAACTTACTTAAACTCGTTCCGGAGGCTTATTACAGAAACCAAATGGCCAGAAGCCAAGCAGGCTTCTTTGTTTCATCAAGGCTTAAGTGAAGACATGAAGGATGTCATTGCCCAAATAGACCCTCAACCTAATACGTGTGAGGATTTGATAAATTTGGCAATGCGCTTAGATCATAGAATGAGGGCTCGAAAGGGGGATCAGAAGAGCCGTACCACCCCTTCATATGCTTCTCCCAAGCCCGCTGAGAGCTCTCCTGTGTCAGGAGCTGAACCCATGGACATAGGAGCAGTAAGAGCAGCGTTAACCGCGACCGAAAAAGAACAGAGAAGAAAGAACGGGCTATGCCTGTATTGTGGTAAGAAGGGGCACTTTGTGCGAGAATGCCCTGTTAAGCCTAAGGTGTCTAGGTTCCGCTTTAATAAGGGGGCTTCGGCCGTAGCGGACAAACAGACGGAAAACTAGAGGACTCCGAGGTTAATAGAGGGGTTCCTTGGAGTCGGTCAGTCATCCCTTCACTTTTGAATGATGTAGTGGGTAAGAATCATTTGTTCATACAAATCAAGTGGTTTGTAAACTCCAAATGGGTTGAGACACAGGCTATGGTTGATTCAGGGGCCACAGGGCTCTTTATAGACACAACAGAGGCTAGCAGACTTGATATCCCTCTGGTATCTAGGTCAGTCCCTGAAAGAGTCTATGCTGTTGATGGACGGGAATTGGATGTTGGCCCCGTTAGTTATCAAACCGAAGAAACAGATATGTTGTTTGGAAGTCATCAAGAAAAGGTTACGTTTAGCGTCATACAAGCCCCACATTATGGCCTGATTATAGGAATACCATGGTTGAGGTTACACAACCCTGCTATTAATTGGGAAGAGGGGGTCGTAACCATGAATTCCACCTTTTGCAAGGAACATTGTTATGAGGACAGTCCCAGACCTTCTTTCTCTTTGGCCAGCGGTGTGCACATAGCTACAGCAGCCGAAAAAGAAGTGAGTTTACCAGAGGTGTATCATGCCTTTACTGGGGTGTTTGATGAAGTGCAAGCAGAGGTACTCCCTCCTCATCGACAATATGATTGTCAGATAGATTTGGTCCCTGGAGCGGTAGTACCTAGCGGACGTTTGTATGCCCTGACCGAGCCTGAGAACGCTCATTTAAGAGAGTATTTGGAGAAACTGCTTAGGTTAGGGTTCATTCGGCCTTCCAAATCACCTGCTGCGTCCCCTCTTTTTTTCATTCCCAAGGCTAACGGAGAATTGAGGGCGTGTGTGGACTTTAGGGCCTTGAATGCAGTCACAGTTAAGAACCGTTACCCCCTTCCTCTCATTCATGTATTGTTGGAGCAAGTTAAGACGGCTGTCATTTATACCAAGCTGGATTTAAAGGGAGCCTATCATTTGGTGAGAATGAGGAAGGGGGATGAGTGGAAGACCGCATTCAAGACCAGATACGGCCTTTACGAATATTTGGTCATGCCATTCGGCCTATGCAACGCCCCGGCGGCGTTCCAGTATTTCTTGAACGACGTTCTACGGGAGATACTGGATCGCTATGTAGTCGTCTACATAGACGATATACTGATATACTCAGAGTCGGTGGAGTTGCACATTAAGCATGTCAAGGAGGTCCTAAGAAGATTGCAACTGAACAGTCTCTTTTGTAAACTCAGCAAGTGCGACTTTCATGTCACCACAGTTGAATTTCTGGGGGTGATGCTCAGTCCACATGGACAAGAAATGGCAGAGAGAAAGATCAGAGCTGTCAAGGAGTGGCCTGTGCCACGAAACATTAGGGACATTCAGTGTTTTCTTGGTTTCGCCAACTTTTACAGACGCTTCATCAACCAGTTTTCAAGAGTAGTGGCTCCCATTACACATCTGTTAAGGAAGAATCAGACCTTTAGCTGGACACATGAAGCGGAGAAGGCTTTCCAGACTTTGAAGGCAGCTTTTGTGTCCGCTCCGGTGTTGGCGCATCCAGACCCAGAGAAACCATACATCGTGGAGGCAGACGCCTCCGATGTTGCCCTAGGGGCCGTTCTTTCGCAAAGACATGAGGCAACAGGGCAGATGCATCCGGTTGCGTATTTGTCTAAGAAACTGAATGGGGCCGAATCCAATTACTGCATTGCCGAAAAGGAACTATTGGCGATAAAGACGGCATTCACCGAATGGAGGCACTTCCTGATGGGAGCCAAACACATGGTGACTGTCTATACTGATCACAGGAACTTGCAGTATATGACATCAGCTAGGCTTCTCACACCGCGACAACTCAGGTGGATGTTGTTCTTTTCTGGGTTTCATTTTACTATCACCTTCCGTCCTGGGGTGGAGAATAGGAAGGCAGACGCTTTGACAAGACAATCCTCGCTACAAACACCAGAAAGGTTGGGTGAAAGGGCCATCATTGACCCAGCCAATAGGATATGTGTTATCCAACCAGACGCATTCTTGCAGGGACTCCGTTTAGGTATCAAGACCCCGTTCTGGAGGGATTGGTTACGCAAGCATCCTGAATGGCTAGTAAAGGATGGATATCCAGTGAAAGAGGGACGGTTATTGGTACCCACGATACCTCTTCGTAAACAAGTATACAAATGGTGTCATGAGTCGCCCAGTGCAGGGCACATGGGGGTGGACAAGACCATCGATCTGCTCTTACGAAGGTGTTGGTGGCCCTCTTTAAGAACTGACGTTAAAGGATGGGTTTCCCAATGCGAGGTCTGTGCAACAGCAAAGACGGACCATAGGCGCCCGGCTGGGCTGCTTCAACCATTGCCCACTCCTTCTGTGCCATGGGAACGCATTTCTTTGGACTTCGTGGTGGGTCTGCCAAAGGATCAAGGGTGCACAGCGGTGTTGGTGGTCATAGACTATTTGACCAAGATGGGCCACTTCATCGCGTGTCCACAAGTTCCTTCCGCTGGTCACTTGGCAGGTTTATTGATGGAAAACATTGTTCGACTGCATGGGCTACCGTCTGTTATCGTCTCTGACAGGGGTTCTCAATTTACTGCCCGTTTTTGGAAGGCTTGGTGTTCATGTTTACATATCGAGACTGCTTTGTCCACCAGCTTCCATCCTCAGACCGACGGGCAGACTGAGCGTCTCAATCAGACGCTGAAACAGTTCCTGAGATGCTACGTGGACCAAGGCAAAGACAAGTGGGTGCAATATTTGTGGCTCGCGGAAGTGGCGTATAACAATTCTACTCATAGTGCCACCCGGGTTTCTCCCTTTTATTGCACATACGGACGCCATCCGCGCTTTCTTCCTTTTCTCCATCCTCATGGGGAACAGACGGTGCCTGAGGCAGCAACAAGGGTGTCTCACATCAAGGAGACATTGATGAAAGCCCAAGCTAGTCTCCAAGCTGCTAAAGCGGTTTATAAGGGAGCAGCGGATAAACGCAGGAGAACGGGCCCGATGTACCAAGTAGGGGATCTGGTTTGGTTGTCTACCCGGAACATCAGATTCCGTAAGTACAGTGTTTTCAACCCTAAATACATCGGCCCCTTTCCTGTTGTACAGCGTGTCAATCCTGTGGCCTTGAAACTCGGATTGCCTAGACATTTGCGGATGCATCCGGTGTTTCACGTGTCGCTGTTGAAGCCCTCTTCCTCTCGACGGCGGCAGCCGCCTCCTCCGGTGGCGTCTCCTGATGGTCCTGAATACGAGGTGGATGGCATCCTGGATTCCAAGCGGAGGGGTAAGGGCCTCTGTTATTTGGTGTCCTGGAAGGGGTATGGCCCGGAGGAGAACTCTTGGGAGCCGGCGTCGGGGGTGCATGCTCCTCGTCTGGTGGCGGAGTATCATGGACGTTTCCCTCTGCGGCCTGGCCCTATTGTGCGCTCTCGGTGAGGGGGGATATACTGTCATGTGCGGAAGTACACCCTGAAGAGCGCCGGTAAATACGATTCAGTCCACTATGACTACATATCCCAGAATCCCCGGAGTTGTGGGCAGAGTATAAAGGGAGGAAGTTGACAACGCGGGGGCGTCGGATATTTTGGTTCCGGACCGGGAGTTGGGCGTTCGTGTTTTGGAGTTCCTGTTTGCACCGTGTGTTCCTTGGCTGAGATCTCTTCACTGTCTAGAGGAGGTCGGAGGCGGAGTCTGCTACGGACGACTGATTGCGGTGAGACGCTGTTCGTTTTTACCTTGTGTTAGAAACAAGGTGCTTCCTTTGTTTCGTTTTGGGAAACCACATATCAGTGCCCCTGTTGGCTGAGCCTTTGGTCGTTGGCTCGTGCAGGGTGCGCTACTTTACTGCAGTCCGTGTTGTTCCCGGCGGCGTCCCCCGTTGGCAGAGCCTTCTTGCATCGGCTCATGCGGGGAACGCCTTGTGGACTTTTCTTTAGTCCGTGTTGTTCCCGGCGGCGTCCCCCGTTGGCAGAGCCTTCTTGCATCGGCTCATGCGGGGAACGCCTAGTTGCTTTTCTTCCGTGTTGCGCACCCCTGTTGGCTAAGCCTTTTTGCACCGGCTCGTGCAGGGTGCGCTCCGTTTCCTTTTCCTATGGTGCCCCTGTTGGCAGAGCCTTCTTGCACCGGCTCATGCAGGGTGCACAGAGTTAACCGTACACAGATCTGAGACTTCTTATCAGGTACTGTAGACCATACATTACTTTTGGGTGACGTAACCTGTTATTTCCACCATTTGTTTCTTTACCTGGTACTGTGGTGTTTGGTCCGTGCAAGTGGGATCTGATTTGAGTGACGCCCTCAGAGTAGCATGGTATGTACTGAGCAAGCTCTCCTATGTGATTGTCAGGATAGTTTTACCCCCTTTCACAAACTCCCCCATGTGATTGTGTATTACAGGTGGTGTGTTCTATGTTACAAACCTGCTTGTCGGATCATATAGAGGGGAAGAGAAGTATCTCCAGGGTCTATTCTTAGTTTATTTACAGGTACTGGTTGCATTGGTTATAGAGCATTGTTGAGTTGTATACCCTAAGAATTGAGACGATCACCTTTCTATTGTTTTGTCATTACAGTTCTCCCTCCCTGCTGTCCCCATCCTTTCCTTCCTGTTTATTATTTTTTCTCTGCCCTCACCTGATCCTTCTTGGGCCCTGGCTATAACAGCTTTCGGGGTTCGGATAGATCAGGAGGTGGCCTTATTACATCATCCGGCTGATCCCGAGGACTTGGAGGATAACAGGGTCTTCTTTACCACTAAGGGCGAGCTCCTATGTACTAGGATACCCACTCCCCGGGACCCAGACGTGAACTCTGCATGGGCTACCATTTTGAATCCCCAACGGTTGAGCGCTTTACAGGCCGTACCCACTAAATGTGTCTCTTGGAGTAATGCTACCGTAGGGAACTTCCGCTTTAGATATTGAAGAACCAACCCCCTTTTAATCTTGTGCCCTAGTCCATTCACATTCCACGATATAACAGACAGGGGAGGGCCTAGTGATTGTGGCGGCTGTGAGCCAGCATCAAGATCTTCACGCCGCGGCATAGTATGTGTGATATGGGGTTACAGAGCTAGTGTTTCTCTTAGTAGTGTCAAAGCACGGGTGCATGTCATGTATGTGAGCACATCGTACAGTTATCAACAGTTTCTTCCAGAGAGCTCTGTTAACCAGAAAAACATAACAGACCCAATCAAGTCCCCTAACTCCCTTAACCCGAACCCCCCACCCTGCCTCCCTGCCCGGCGGTTCTAAAACAGCCCGCCCCCCAAACTGAGCAGAGCGCTTTGAGTCCCAAACAAACCACAACATTCGTGGGGGTGAGTCTTCGGTGCTCAGAACAAAGTCCTCCCTTTACGAACTGTCTACTCAGTGTTGCCCCCCATCTGTTAGATCCTACCTGTGGGGCCCTACCCCTTGTTCAGGGTCCGTGAATCGAATGTCCATGCCCCAGTTCATTCATTAGCGATGTCTCATCTCGTGTAGCAGTGTTCAACAAAGGGTTCTCTTCCGAGAAATAGGTGTCCCACCGTAGTGCTTTAGCTGGTGCTGTCTGCGTCGTGTTCGTCTTGTAGGGTTCCATGGTCCCAACCTCTCGGTGGTATACCTCTTCTTTGTGGTCTTTCTGTAAGTTTCTTAGCGGCCCGCGTGCAGGTTCTCCCTGGTCTTGGTCCCATGGGCCGGTCTCCATCCCTCTAGCCAGTCTCGTGCCTCTCCCGGCATTTCAAAGAACAATGTTTTTCCCTCAGACTCAACCCGGAGCTTCGCCGGGAAAAGCATAGAGTACTTTAGTTCCCTGGCGCGTAATTCTTTCTTAACCTCCATGTAACTACGTCTTTGTTGTGTGACGGCCGTTGTATAGTCAGGATAGAAGGTGACTTCCGAGTTATCTACATTTATCGGCGGTGCGATGCGTGCGGCCTGCAGGATTGCGTCGCTATCTCTAAAGTTGAAGATTCGTGCCAATATCGGCCGTGATGGTGCTCCTGGACGCGGTTTACCTCCTGGTACACGGTGCGCTCTTTCTACTGAAAAGAATTTGGAGAGCCCCCGCGGCTGTAGTTGGTTCTGAATCAGGTCTTCTACAAAAAGATCTAAGGCTGGCGCCCCGGCAGTTTCCGGCACGCCTACAAGGCGCACATTATTTTGCCGCGAGCGGCCTTCTTGGTCATCCAGTTTTGCTTTCATCATTTTGTTGTCCTCTTCTAGTCTCTGCACTTGTTGTTGCAGTGTTACAGTGTCCGTCGAGAGCCCCGCAGTTGTCTTCTCCACCTCCACCAGTCTGTCCGACATTTTAGCAAAGTCCGCCCGTATTAGGGCAACATCTGTGGAGATCGTGCCCATCGAGGACTGCATTGTTCGTAGAGCCGCGTCACATCCTGGAGGGTCACCTCCTCTGTGACCTCTGCCGTGTCTGGAGGTCAGGCACTGGCCTGCGTTCCGGAGGAGTCCTTCGTGTAGGCGTATTTATCTAGCCTAGTGGGTCTGCTGTACTTTCGGCCCTCTTCCACTCATATTTGCAGCCAATTTGCGTCTTTTGTAGGTCTACCGCCCAGTGCCTCTAGGTATATTCCAGCCGAGGGTTATGGGTCTGCTGTCTGCGGTCACGCGCTATCTCGCCTTCCCCGGCACTGTGCTGTGATGGTGGGCCCAGTGGACCCCACTGTCTGTTTTCCCAGGCTCCTGCTTCCGGACTGGAGTTGAGAACCCTTGAGCAATGTCGGTACTCCTATTGCTGCGCTTTAAAAGTTGTGCTCCCTCTTCTGCACTGGCAGTCTTCCCCGCGTCTTGCTCTTCTTACCGGATGGGTGCCGGGTTAGTCCCACTGGTAGAATAAGTCCCCGCTGCACAGGGTCCGGTTAATCTCTTGTTGTTTCCCTTTCTGATGTGCACCACGTTGTCTACTTCCTCCGGCTGCGGGGTCAGCGGCAGACCACGTCCTGTTGTTGCGTGGCGGGATTGCACCTCACAAGTCCTATGTTCAGCGACGCCCCAGCAAGCGCCGTCCTCCACCGTCCTGCACTAGTCCTGCCAAGTTCGGGATCGGCCCTTACTCAAGACCCCAGCTTCAATGCGGTCTAGGCCGCGGCCCCCTTGGCGGTGCCCTTTGATAATCTTTAACTCTGGGGGTTCAGGCCGTGCAGCGCCGTATTCACCACAATCCCTGCTGCCCCCGGTTCTGTTCGTTGGCGCTGGGGCCGTTCTAGGTGTATCAGCAAGTCCTGCCGCAAGGGCCCTCAGCGAGCACTGCCGGACCTTTCCCGCATGGTTAGCCCTTCATTATTTGTGTTCCTAGCCGCGGGTATATTGCTGAAAGGTATTTCGGCACTGCGCGGCAGGAGCTGCGTGCCTCCAAAACTTCCGCGCCCGATGTCACCCCCGTCAGCGTCGCCTACCTCATTTCCGGGGTGGGTGCCTAATTGAGGTCCCGGCTGCAACGTGGACCGAGGCCGCGATCACCTCTGCCGCAAATCTTCGCAGTCCCTTGAGCTCCGGAGGTCTGGAGCGGTACAGTCGGTGTTAGAAATTCCTTATGCAATTATCTTGCTGCAGCACTGAATTTCATTCAGGATAAATGGTCGGATTGATGCGGGAAGGCCCCGTCTATCACAGAGCTCAGTTACTCTGCGGCCATATTACCTGGTTGCTAGCCACGCCCCGCTGATATTTTCTTAATGTTGATGATTCACTAAAACTACTTCTACATTCATGGCAATGATATGGTTTTTCCCTAGTGTGTTTTCTCTGATGCTGTTTTAGTTGTGATAAACGACTAAACCTCTTCAGACATTCTCTGCACTTGAATGATTTTTCCGCTGTGTCTGTTCGCTGATGAATCCTTAATGTTGAAGATTCACTAAAACTACTTTCACATTCACTGCACTGGAATGGTTTTCCCCCTGTGTGTGTTCTCTGATGCCGTTTTAGTCCTGATAAATGTATAAAGGTCTTCCCACATTCAGTGCAAGTATATGGTTTTTCCCCTGTGTGTGTTCGCTGATGAATCCTTAATGTTGAAGATTTACTAAAACGTCTTCCACACTCACTGCACTGGAATGGTTTTTCCCCAGTGTGTGTTCTCTGATGCTGTTTTAGGTCTGATAATTGAATAAACCTCTTCTCACATTCACTGCACTGGAATGGTTTTCCCCCTGTGTGTCTTCGCAGATGTTTCCTTAATGCTGATGAATTACTAAAACTTCTTCCACATTCACTGCACTGGAATGGTTTTTCCCCAGTGTGTGTTCGCTGATGCTGTTTTAGGTTTGATAATTGATTAAACCTCTTCACACATTCAGTGCAATTATATGGTTTTTCTCCTGTGTGTGTTCTCAGATGGTATTTTAGGTCTGATAATCGACTAAAGCTCTTCAAACATTCACTGCACTTGAATGGTTTTTCCCCTGTGTGTGTTCGCTGATGAATCCTTAATGTTGAAGATTTACTAAAACGTCTTCCACACTCACTGCACTGGAATGGTTTTTCCCCAGTGTGTGTTCTCTGATGCTGTTTTAGGTCTGATAATTGAATAAACCTCTTCTCACATTCACTGCACTGGAATGGTTTTCCGCCTGTGTGTCTTCGCAGATGTTTCCTTAATGCTGATGAATCACTAAAACTTCTTCCACATTCACTGCACTGGAGTGGTTTTCCCCCTGTGTGTGTTCGCAGATGTTTTCTTAATGCTGATGAATCACTAAAACTTCTTCCACATTCACTGCACTGGAATGGTTTTTCCCCTGTGTGTGTTCGCAGATGTTTCCTTAATGCTGATGAATCACTAAAACATCTTCCACATTCACTGCACTGGAATGGTTTTTCCCCTGTGTGTATTCGCTGATGCTGTTTTAGGTGTGATAATTGATTAAACCTCTTCACACATTCAGTGCAATTATATGGTTTTTCCCCTGTGTGTGTTCGTTGATGTCTTTGTAGGCCTGATAACTGAATAAAGCTCTTTACACATTCAGTGCATTTGAATAGTGTTTTTCCTGTGTGTGTTTGCTGATGGGGTTTCAATATTGATGACAAACTAAAGCCCTCACTGCATGTGTCAGAGACTTCTCTCTTGGTTAGTGTCTCTGGGTCTGGTATATAATTGTTTACATCCCTTGACTGTACTTCCTGAAGGGCCAACATGACTGATAAAGCACTTGTGTTATTCTTGCATTCCCTGTGTGAGTCGTATTTTGCACGTTTGTTTTCCAATTAAAGAATAAAGTGCAATGGTCACCAACTACTTTCCAATCTCAAAACGTGTGTAAGGCTTCTTCGTGGGCGATTGTGTCTTTAGACTGAATAATGGTTCGGCACGCATGCGGGTAAAGATCCAACGTCCTTCTGGTCGGTGCACACTGGGACAGTGCTCTGTATTTTAGACAGCAGAACCCCTATTTCTTTTAACCTTCAGTTGTCTGACTCCACTCCGTTGCGCTTTTCAATGGTTGCTGTGGATTGGTCTGAAACAGTTTGCAATACACCTCTAGCACTGAATGTTCTCCTGGTATTATTTAAGGAAGCACAGCTCTGCTGTAACCACCTCATACCGACCTCATGATCAAAGCTGTTATTGGACATGTTTACACAAGAGGAGGTTTATCAGTGTTGTCTTAATTTTCTAGAGGTTATTTCTTCATTTTGAGGCACGGAGGTGCACAGCTGAGACTCCTGGAATCACTGAATTTCTCTTGTCCCTTCTTTCAGGATGTCTCAGTTTATGTTCGGTCCGGCTGGCTCTGACGGCACTTATGTTTTTCTGAATACTGGAACTCAATATTTCGGACTTCGTCTTTGTAGATTTACAGTGTTATCTTCATTATTTTGAAACATTTCGTACAATCAAAGATTGTTTTCTGTCGGATGTAAAAAGATTTAAAATTACTTAAAGGGAAACATAACGGAATGTGCATATACAATTTTTAATTGATTGTATAAATATCTCTTGATTACCATTTCTGAAACTTATGAAGGCATATTTAACCATACACAGGAATTTACATAAAAGTTGCTTTGAATAAGGAATAAGTAACATCTTACTTATTTCAGCAAAGGTGTTCATGAGTAAGTAAGTAAAAAAAAGGGGCGCTCACATAGCACTCATACACTAGTTACAGCTTTAGGTAGATGCGTATGGTCAAGGTTTTGTAAAACAAGAACAGCTCTTTGAGTAAGAGATGGGAGATGGATCAGGAAGACTCGAGACAGAAGGGTGGACATCAGGATGTTGCGCCATAAATCAAATATTACTGCTCACAGAGATGCCTGGCTTCATCCACTACACCCACAATATGCAGCAGAGCAGCAGTTTAATGATTGTAACTTACTTTGTGGTTTTACTTCTCTCAAATATTTTTAAGTTTGTCAGTATTATCCACTGGGGTGGGAATTCCCAGCTGGACGAGGAGATTGAGCTGGGCTGCTCTGTGGTTTAGTTGTCCCACCTCTAACTTTAGAGCTTGAGATAGCACACCAGCCTGGTGGCACACTAGTTGAGAGCTGTGGTGTATAAGCATAGCAAGAGCACAGATGGAGCTCCAAAGCCAAAGCCTGTTAGCACCCTTTCACCTCTGGATCTTGCTCAGCACCCGAAATAATCTTAAAAACATCTCTTAAGTCAAACTGCTCTGTCCATATCTCCTACATCTCTGCTGCCCTCCATACAAGGAAGGGCCTGTTCTCAAATGTATTCACCTGCACCTCACATGCATAGACCTGCTTTCAACATTCCTTTTCCAGCACAAAACCTGCAAACAACATTTTCTAACCATGTAATTCCCATGACTTTTCATGGGTCTCTCCTCCTACTCATGCAATTCAATATCACCTGTACAAAGCACTGCGGCCACATTTAATGGAACAATACTGAGGTGCGCTCATTGTTTACACAAGATGGAGAATGCGCCAGAACAGCGCACGCTGCACATAAGATAAAGATAAAGTGCCTTCTGCGACTCTCACACATGCCTGACAATGACACAGTCCCTACACAGCTTTCACAAAGGGCCACAAGCTTAGCACTGCTTTTCAAATACACACAAAATGCCATAGGCACAGTGTGAAATGCACCGCCAAATGATCCAACGTGTGCAGCATGCCACCAAGGTTCTTTACTATCTCAACTGCGTTCTACTGCAGCAACGTTTGTTGTCACCAAAGTGTTCTTCCTTTGAAAAAGGTGCTATGCATGTGGTATTTGTACAGCACAAACCTAATCTAAAAGAAGCTGCGCTCCCTACCGGTCCAAGGCAGGGACAGAGTCAACGAGTGATAGGTGAGGCGGCGAGATAGTAGATTGTTACAGCATTTTGATCGAAGAGCCTGAAACTAGCAGCGTGTGTGATAATTCCTCAGAAGCTTTTCCTCTATGACATGTAGAGCGTGTGCAGGCCAAGATCTCTCAGAAATAAAACATTTATAGCTCAGTAATATTCTGAGCTATAGAAGCGGAAAGTAGGATGTTGGCTTCCAATAACACAGCACTGAGCACTCCACCTCAGCCAATCTTTAACGATTGTTTGGAGAACAGAGCAACGAGAAGGTGTTTTAAATGCCGACAATCAACCTTTCACCAGCTGCACACAGGGGACGGCATTGGCTAGATGAACGCTGTGCTCCCGCAACCGCTCAAGTCATGCATACAGGTGCTACAACATGTTAGCCAAGTGTCCTGGAACCCTCGATTCCAATTCACTCAATTTAACTACACACATTACAGTTAACTCTCCCCCCACCGCATCAAGAGCGCGTTTCCTGATTCGACACCAGAGTGTCCGTGCTGTAAACTGGCTGATGCTGGTTTCTAACATATGGTGTGGGAGTGCCCACCACTACAGGTGTCATGGCTCAAGGTTACAGCCACCATAGCAGAACTTGCAGATCATACACTGTCAACTACCCCTGAATCCTGCCTGCTAGGCCTTCACCCTAAAGCAAAGAGGGGGCAAACACGTACACGGGTTCATAGACCTTGCATACGTACTTTTCAAGTGACAAATAGCAATGTCTTGGAAAGCGGCCTGTGCCGGACACTAAGAGGTGGCTGCATACTCCCCTGCACTGTGCACGAGCAGAGGACAATACACTACACATGCTACTCTCTAGAGGAGTGGGGAGATGGGGTGGGAAAGTAGGATCTGCTTTCATGGCTACCCCCACTTTGTGCTGGTGTCATACTGTTTTTCTGACGAGTCTGACTGAGATCCTGCTAATCAGGGCCCCAGTCACTGTGCTTCCTTCCTAAATTGGCTATGGTGAGTACCTTGGTACATTCCTAATTGGCTGCTGGTGTACCCTTGTACGTCCCTAGTATATGGTACTAGGTACCTAGGGCCTAGGTATTCCAGGGGACCCCCATAGGCTGCACCATGTGTTATGCCACCCATAAGGGTCCCTCCTAACTCTGACTACAGGCCTGCCATTGCAGCCTGTGTGAGTTGATGCATGTACAATTGTACCCAAGTATGGTGTATATCCTCCTGTTCATGTGATCTCTGTTCCCCTGTGGACAGTGGGGCTTGGAGCCGCGCTGACAGATTGCATGGATTAGACATTATGTTGATCTACACTTAAGTGTTCCCGGCAGCCTCCCCCTTACATCCTACTTCCTTATAATGTATTGTTTTATTGACGCACTGTCTGCTATTAGGATCGGCCTGTTTCATAGTCCTCACCATCCTCCTTGCCCTGTGGTCACCCTTTACCTTAGCCCCCTCGCTGCCAGGCCTTTTGTCCCCCTGTGCCACTCCCTTTTTTGGTTAAAATCATGATCTTCCCAGCTTTCACGAACAGGCAAATATTTGTCAGAAAACCAAAATGTTCTACAAGGTTTTGGCATTTTATTAGGAAATAAGCTATTTTCCTATTTTTTGTGCTTTCAACCGCCTTCCAGTTAGTGGTAGAAATGGGTGTAAAACCAATAATGGATCCCGGAAAGCAATAGATTCATGAAAAAAAGACATAATTCTGAATTTAGCAAGAGGTCAATTGTGTAGATCCTTCAAGGTTTTCCTATAGAAAGTAACAGTTGAAATAAAATATATTGAAAATGAGTTCAAAACAACAGTCATTTGTGCCTACATTGTCATCTGTAACTTCTTCTAACTATGCTAGATTTTTTAAAGCAATATACCGTTATATTCGCAGGACCCTTCTGGAAGCGGGGATATATCAGGCTTGAAGGTCCACTAAGAACCCGAGATACCCAGAGCCAATAAATGAGCTGCACCTTGCAATGGTCATTCATTGGGTACCGGGGAGACAGCAATTCATTTGGTAAAATATAAAGAGAGAAAAATAGGTATCAAAGAAACGTAGATATTTCTCATATTGGGAACAAGATAAGGAGTTTTGAAGCAGTGGTTATTTGCACATCTCTGAATTTGTGGGTAGCAATGCCAGCATGTGAATTAAGGGGCATTTTTCAAAATGTCTTTTTTACCCACTGTGTTATATATTCGAAGGCAGAAATTCCTAAAAAAATAGCTGCTAATAACACTTGTTCTACTATTCTGGGTTCCCCTAAGTCTACCGATAAAAACGGTACCTCACTTGTGTGAGTAGGCCTAGTGCCCGTGACAGGAAATGGGTCAAAATGCAACATGGATATTTTTTGAAAACTAGACAACCATGGGAATCCAGGATGGGGGCACTTGTGAGGCTATCACCAGGTTCTGTTACCCAGAATCCCTTGCAAACCTCAAACTTTGTAAAACAAAAAACATTTCCCTCACATTTCTGTGATGGAAAGTTCTGGAATCTGTGGGGAGCCACAAACTTCCAACCTCCCAGCATTCCACCAAGTGTCTCGATAAAATTGGTACCCCACTTATGTGGGTAGGTTTAGAGCCCGCAACAGGAAACGGTCCATAATAAAAGAAATGTGGTTACATAATTTTTTGCAAGGAAAACTGACCCTTCTTTCGCAACGTGCCTACCTGTGGATTTTGGACCCTAGTTCAGCCGGCACGAAGGGAAACATAGCAACAGGAAATTGCCCAAAACGTACTGTGGAGACTTCAAAATTATTGATCACAAAAAGATATGGTTTTGCGAGGGAGTCACCTGCGCTTTTGGTCACAGGGTTGGCAGCCATCTAGGGAAACCTACCAGACCCAGACATTTGTAAAAAAAAAACACCTGGGAGAGTCCAGGGAGGTGTGGCTTGTGTGGATTTCCCAATATTTTCTTACCAAGAATCCCCTACAAACCTCAAATTTTGCTAATCAAAATTATATTATCTTCAAATTTCTGTTTGAGATCACCATGCCGGTACAGATTTCCTACCACCCAGAGTGCCCCTTAAAAAATAAAAATGATACCTCACTTATTTAGGTGTCCAATGCAGAATCACCTAAAAAAAAAAAAATAGGGTGCTTAGAGCTTGCTGTGCTATTTTCTCAGTCTCTACGTTTTTGGCCTTTCCCAGTCGCAGACCCTTGGCCACCCAAACAAGTGAAGCATCATTTTTATTGGGAGACTGCGAGGAATGCCGGGTGGTAGGAAATTTGTGCCAGCATGGTGTACCCACACAGAACTGTGAGAAAAATTTAATTGTTTAGCTACATTTGAGATTTGCAGGGAATTCTGGGTAAGACAACTTTGGGCAACCCATGCAAACCACACATCCTTGGACTCCCCGGGTGTCTAGTTTTCAGAAATGTCTGAGTTTGGTAGGTTTCCCTAGATAGCCACAGAGCCAGGGACCAAAAATGCACTTGCCCACCTTGGAAAACAAGGTAATTTTGTGATAAATAATTTTGATGTATTCACAATGTGTTTTGGGACCCTCCCTGTTGCAGGCCCTTAGCCTTCCCACACAAGTGAGGTAGCATTTTTATCAGGAGAGCTGGGAGAACTTTGGGTGGTAGGAAATGTGTGAGGGCTTGGTAACAAAATTCCCTTCACAAAAATAGTTTGTTTTGTGATAGATTGGGAGCACCAGCGTTTTCGGGCCCTGGCTTGCAGCCATCAATGGAAACCTACTAAACATAGACATTTCTGAAAACTAGACACCTGGAGGAGTCTAAGGATGTGAGGCTTGCATGGATCCCCCAAAGTTTTCTTATCCAGAATCCCCTGCAAAGCTCAAATTTAGCTAAAAGGTCACATTTTCCTCACATTTCTGTGTGCCAAGTTTGTGAGATCACTGCCCGGCACACATTTCCCACCACCCAGCGTTCTCCTCAGTCTCCTGATAAAAATGATACCTCACTTGTGTGGGTGCCCAAAGCAGAGTCAGCCTAATAACTTATATAAAAAACTGCCCTTTTGGACCCTCTTTGGTCCCCCTCAGTGTTTCATTTTATAAGTTTTTAAGTTCTCTGTTTTGGGCGCCCACACAATTGAAGTATCATTTTTATCAGGAAACCGAGGAGTACGCTGGGTGGTGGGAAATCTGTGCCGTCACGGTGATCCCACAACTTTTCCACACAGAAATGTGAGGAAAGTGTGACTTTTTATCTAAATTGACGTTTTGCAGGAGCTTCTGGGTAGCAAAACGCTGGAGGTTTCACGCAACCCACACCACCAGCCAAGCGCCATCCATGCATACCACCAGCCAAGCACCATCCATGCACACCACCAGCCAAGGACCATCCATGCACACCACCAGCCAAGGACCATCCATGCACACCACCAGCCAAGCACCATCCATGCACACCACCAGCCAAGCACCATCCATGCACACCACCAGCCAAGCACAATCCATGCACACCACCACCCAGGCACCATCCATGCACACCACCAGCCAAGGACCATCCATGCACACCACCAGCCAAGCACCATCCATGCACACCACCAGCCAAGCGCCATCCATGCACACCACCAGCCAAGCACCATCCATGCACACCACCAGCCAAGCACCATTCATGCACACCACCAGCGAAGGACCATCCATGCACACCACCAGCCAAGCGCCATCCATGCACACCACCAGCCAAGCACCATCCATGCACACCACCAGCCAAGGACCATCCATGCACACCACCAGCCAAGCGCCATCCATGCACACCACCAGCCAAGCACCATCCATGCACACCACCAGCCAAGCACCATCCATGCAACCCACCAGCCAAGCACCATCCATGCACACCACCAACCAAGGACCATCCATACACACCACCAACCAAATGCCATCCATGCACACCACCAGCCAAGCACCATCCATGCACACCCCCAGCCAAGCACCATCCATGCACACCACCAGCCAAGCACCACCCATGCACACCACCAACCAAGGACCATCCATACACACCACCAACCAAGTGCCATCCATGCACACCACCAGCCAAGCACCATCCATGCACACCCCCAGCCAAGGACCATCCATGCACTCCACCAACCATGCACCATCCATGTACAGCAGCAGCCAAGCACCATCCATGTACACCGTCAGCAACACAACGTCCACGCACATCGCCAGCCAAGTGACAGCCCACACATACCACAAGCAAAGCTGAAGTCCACGCACACACCTCAAGACATGGTCCATCCATGCAGACCGATAGCCAAGCAACAATCCACGCACACTGCCAACCAAGCACTAGTTCACACACACTGCCAGCTAAGCGCAAGCCCACACACACCACCAGCAAAATGCAGGTTCACACACAGTCAGCCAAACGCCAGTAAACACCGACCATCAGCCGCACTCCAGTTCACACACAGAAGCTAGTGTCTAGAGGTTTTCAGCAGATTAGCCTAAAAATATTGCTGATCTGCCCCCAGGAGTGTGGAGGGGGACAGAAGCAGCACAGATTTGTTCACAAGAAAAGGGGACCGGCCCAGCCTAAGCCTATAAACATTTCTCTGGTTCCTGGTGGGCTTTCTGCACCCCAGGGAGCAGATCAGGGGCTATTGCCCCTTTGGGGGAGGGTGCATTAGCATCGCACCCATCTTTTATTAAAACAAATCCTGGTGTCTAATAGGCTTCCTGCCCCCGGGGGCAAATCAAGGGCAATTACCCCCTTCTGCCCCCTAAAGGCGGGCAGAAAGACTATCCCATTTTTTGTTTGGAGGTGGGGGCATTGGCATACATATTAAAAACAAGAAATCCTTGGGGCCTAGTGGGCTTTCTGCCCCATGGGGGCATAGCTGGGGCTAGTACCCTCAAGTAAACCTGAGGAGGGGCAGAAAGACTTCTATTTTTATAATTGTGAATGGGGGCATGGCTTTGCCCATTGTGGGTAGCCCCCCATCCCTCTTTTCTAATAAAAATGAAATCCCTGGTGTCTAGTGGGCCCCCCCCGGGGGGAGATCAGGGGTAATAACCCCCATCTGCCCCAAGGAGGGACAGAAAGACTGTCCCTTTAGTTTTGGGGTGTAGAGACATTAGCATGCCCATTCTGGGAAGCCCCCACACCTCTTTCAGAGAGGGGAGAAAAACCTTGCCGTCTAGTGGGCTTTCTGCCCACCTGGGGGGGGCTGATCGGGGGTAATAATCCCTGTTAGATTTGGCTGTCTCTGGTTGGCAGAGGAAGTTACTTCTGACCAAGCAGGGACCCACCTCCTCTAGTTAGGGTAGAAGGTTACCCCCTTAGTAGTGTTACCGAGTGGTTAGACTTATCTTCGAGGAAAGGCATGACGCATTTATGACCATGTACAGTAATATCTTCACACTCTACAAATGGACACCACACCAGTTGTATATGAAAATATAGTGTTCTTTATATAATCTTTATCATCAGGCCAATAACGGTAAAAAAGAATCCACAATAAGTTAGAAGAAAAAGATGATTGTAAGTGCGTTGCAACAAGACTCAGTTCAGTTCGGTTTCGAGTGGCTGGGGCGACTCGGATACTCACAGTCGACAGGGGTGTGATGTGGAATCATCTGGTATGATGTGTTCGATAGTATGAGTCGGTTCTGGGGAAACGCGATGAGAAGTTGCTGGACTGAGACGTTGGTACGAGGCGCACTTGATGTTTGGCTCGAGGCGTACGAGCCGCGCTGAAATACTGCTGGGCTGTAGATGTCGGTACGAGGCGTACGAGCCGCGCTAAAATACTGCTGGGCTGTAGATGTGCAATGCGATGCGTACAGGAGGTACGGTTCGTAGGGTGTGAGCCCCGACAAAGTCAGCAGGGCTCGTCAGATGCGATGCAATGCATACAGGAGTTACGGTTTGTAGGGTGTGAGCCGCGACGAAGTCAGCAGGGCTCGTCAGTTGCGTTGCAATGCATACAGGAGGTACGGTTTGTAGAGTGTGAGCCGCAACGCAGTCAGCAGGGCTCGTCAGATGCGATGCAATGCGTACGGGTGTACGGTTCGTAGGGTGTGAGCCGCGATGAAGTCAGCAGGGCTTGTCAGATGCGATGCAATGC
This sequence comes from Lissotriton helveticus, assembly GCF_964261635.1. Lineage (NCBI taxonomy): Eukaryota > Metazoa > Chordata > Amphibia > Caudata > Salamandridae > Lissotriton > Lissotriton helveticus. Next base: position 1,530,200 of record NW_027611692.1, on the reverse strand, counting down.
ATACAGGTGGTACGGTTCGTAGGGTGTGAGCCACGACAATGTCAGCAGGGCTCAACAGATAAGATGTGATGCGTACAGGAGGTACGGTTCGTAGGGTGTGAGCCGCGACAAATTCAGCAGGGCTCTTCTTAGTCCAAAGCAATCTAAACTACAGCCAAAAAGGCCCCTAGATGTAGGGCAAAAGGGGTCTTTTGAAGTTGTTTGATCCGGCAGGGGGTTCATCGGTACCCAGGTCCTTGTTGTGGGTGTTTCCTGCCAGATGACACCTCTTTCCTTTGAAGGAGGGAGGCAGGGTCCCCAGACGCTCAGCGGGAAGTGGGGCCGGCACTGTGGAAGGCAGGATGCTCAACGGAAACTACGCCACCCCTCCCATTTAAATGCAGCCAGCTAACACCAGGCTCTGGAGACGGCCTCGACCCTGTCACTTTTCCCAGACATCTGACCACACATCTTCGGCAGCACACAGCAAGGTTTGGGTAAGAAAATAGTCACTTTCTAAAAGTGCTATTTCCAAGCTCCGAGTCTAAAAATCATTCCCCTAAAAGAATGCATTACGAACTCCTGAGTTCAGGGACACTCGTCTGGGATCTCTACCATTTTCACTGGGTCAGATACGAATATAAGACGTCATATTTATCAGAAGGAGCACTTGCACTGTGGCACTGCTCAGCAGTGGCACAGTGCTCAGAGCATCTTGTCCAGCACAAAAATAGGTCATACACGTAGGAGGCATAATGAAAATGGAAAGGGAGTCCCACGCCAAGGATGCCAGGTCTAACAATCCCCATCTACCTCCCAGAGGGGCAAGCAGACTGTCGCTGTTGTGTTTGGGGTATGGGCATAGACAAGCCCATTGTGGGCAGCCTCCACCTCTCTATTATTAAAAAAGACAATAATCCCTGGTGCCTAGTTGGCTTTCTGTGACAGTTGGGGCATTATAATGCCCATTTTGGGCAGCCCGCACCCCTAAGTAAAAAAAAAAAAGATTCCTTGGTGTATAGTGTGCCTTCCGCCCCACCTCCCCGGGGGGGGCAGAAAGACTGAATATGGCCAAATTATTATGGGGGAGCAAAGGCTCTTGCCGAAGGAGCCAATCCCCCCTCTCTGGTGTCTAGTGGTGGATCCCTGCTAGGGGATCGCCCTCTTGCGGTGCCAAGAGCATGTAGGCAGTGAAAGTGAAATGAACCGATCAGCTAATTTCACTTTCACTATAAGGAAGTCAGCGCGCCATGCACGCCAATTGTCAGTATACTGGAAAAAAGTGCATCGGGCAGCTAGATTTCAAAATAGTGGGCCTTGAACGTAATGGTTCAATCCTTGGCACCGGAGTGCCACAACCTTGGACGTAACCGTTATGTCCAAGGCTTGGAAGGGGTTAGTAGATCTAGCTCTGACACTGATGTAACTGGAAATGCTTCCCAACCATGATGTGCTTTACATATGCCACATATATTATGTAATTGATGCTCCCTGCAACCAGTATTGCTCAACGAGTTTTCTCTTGTTGATGTTGACAAGAATAAAACATGCAATCAAATATTTATGAGATAATGAGATGCAAACATACCTCCATCCTGCACATCCTGGGACAAGACTGCTGGAAAGAGATCGATGGGAAATGAGAAAGGTTTGGAGGTGAGCAAACCACTGAAACATTACCTGAAAGAACAAATTAAAAAATAATTGTAAGGAGGAGATAGATGGATATTAGAAATTACAATAGGGACAAGCAAGAGAAGGAAATAAAGTCACTTGCCCTGTGATTTTTTATAGAGCAAAAAAAAAGTTAAAGTTAGCAAAGTACTGAAAAAAAAACACAATTTAGAACCTATAGAAACTGAAAATAGAAAAGCCTATGCATCTTGTTTTCAATGCCTATGATCAGAGAAGAGGACTTGCTGCATGCATGGTAGGATTAACTAAGAGATCTAGTGTGCCATGATGCTGCACCAGTTGCAGTTTTCTGTAGTCATGAATTCCAATGGTGCCTGGGAATTGTAGTCTTTTTATAACTGTGTTTAATGTGGATGCTGATAAAGCAAGGGATGAAATGCATAATAGTTGAGATTTTCTGAATCTTTACATTTAGGAAAATCTCAATTCTGAGCATGCATACAACACATAATGTGAAGTGCGCACTTGGATTAAAACAAACAGATGGCAGACAAGAAAAGAAGTGGAGAAGAGCAAAAGGGAAAGAAAGAGAAAGAAGCACATTGGTCGTGGCACTCTTCCTGATAGCCTTAGAGCCCCTCACACTCACCACATGCTGCACAGAAGACATTTGGGAAACTGAAATCATAGCCGGCGACCTGAAAATGAAGCTGTATGCGGACATCATACTCCTCACTTTACCCTCTCCAAAACGTTCGCTGTCAGCCCCGACGTTCACCATATCAGACTTTACAGTATTTTTCAGGTACAAAATGAACTGGACCAAAAGTGAAGTCTTACCCTTGATGGTCTATACCACAAGGGAAGCCCTCCGTGCACATCCATTTCGGTAAATCGACACAAAGATGAAATATTATAAGTATTGATTACTACCAATTTTCCAATGATGATCAAAGGCAATATGAGTCCACTGACTGATCAAATGCACATGGAGTTCACTAAATGGATCAAATGGCAATTGTCGCTGTGGGGACGAGTCTAAACTGGGAACCTGGTGGTAGTTCAAGGTTTAACTACATTTGCAGCATGCTGACTATACTGGTCCTGGCATCAGATCTATGCCTAATAGACGCAGCCCTTAAAACATACTTCTGGCAAGGTGAGACACGCGGACTGGACATGCCGAACCTCCAATGCTCTACTTCAGGCGGACTGAGACTCCCAAAGATGGAAATATATCATATGGCGCATCAGGTCTCACATCAAGTATATCATTCTGCCACAGATCTGAAACGCCTCAATTGGGTACTCCTGAAACAACAATTGTGGGTGGTCACAGGGACCGCAGGTGGTATATCTGCATCATCCCTCACAGATACCTCAAACAGAACTGCTTTGTGGGCCGAGAGCTGCAGAAGCGATGAAGGGGGGTAAATCTTTGCCACCATGTACTCCGCCGTTGCTAGGGGGTGCTGGTTTGTATCCTTCCTTCCCTGTTCCTCTCACAGATCGAGATCATAGACCCAGAAGGTCACTACGTAATATTAACAGGTAAACTGGATGGCATAGATATAGCCTGTGTGAATATTTATGCCCCCAATGTGGGCCAAACTATCATTCCTATTCTCCCTAATTTTCTCATCACCCTACGTTACTTGGAGGAGATTTTAACTGCATGGCTGGTGTAACTTTAGATAGATCACAGCCCCACTGCTCACATCCCCACTACATAAAACTGCCCACGCATTTCGATGTTGGATTAACGATTGAGGATTTGTTGATACCTGGAGAACCTTAACTTCGGAGGGCGGCTTCGATTCTTATTACTTGGGTACACACAAGCTATCAGTACACTTAAATGCTTTCTTATGCTCGGCTAGCGTACATGCAAGAGCTAGAAGGGTTGAATATCTGGTGAAAAATACTGCGACCATCCTTTATTACTGATTCTGGCCTGGGCGCTGTCCAGACCCCGCACTGCGACATGGAAGCTCAATACAGCGAAGCTGATGACCTAGTCTTCAGATCTACCCTAGAGAACGTGTTCAGTTATTACTTTAATGAAAATACGTGTACGACTTCCTCCCCACTAACGGAGTGGGAGGCATTCAAAATAGCGGTACGTGGTCACAGAATCTCAGCAGTAGTAGGGACTCGGTCCCAGCGTCACACTGAGATCAAACACTTGGAGCACCTCTTAATAAAACCGGATCTACCGACGGAGTGAGAACAGGTCCTGCATGACAGACTGAGAGCAGAAAGCGAAAAACTCCTAAAACTAGTGGAGAGACTCACGGCATACGAATAGTGAGCATATATAAAACTAGTGCACACATAGAATGTTATAAATCCAGCAGATTACTAGTGTGGGTGCTCAATCTTGATAGACAGGGTTTCCAAATATTGCAGATACACAACAAGGGGAGGGTGACCAGCGTTATAGGTAAGCCGAGATTAACACGGCCTTTGCTGTCTATTATTCTGACATCCATGGGTGCTCTGATGTGGACCCAACCCAGCCAGTGCAGGATTATGTTCTATCGGCAAGTATGAAGCAAATGACACAGGTAGTGGCTGCATCCCTAGAAGGTGACATCACAATCCAGGAGGTGAGGGGGCGAGTAAAGCCCTGGGCAAGGTACCAGGCTCAGATGGCTTGACCCTGGAATTTTATGCATCTTGTGCAAACTCGCTTCCCCCAATCTTGACTACACTGTATAATGCAGCAAAAACAGTGGTGGAACTACCACGAATGAAGGGAGAGTCCCTGTTTGTTCCACTCCACAAAAAGGGTAGAGTGATAAGATACCATCCTATAGACTGCTCTCCATATTAAATGTAGATTATAAACTACTTAGTAAATTGTTGGTGACTGGGCCCCCATCTAGGTGATCTTATTCACACGGATCAAATGGGTTTTTATACCTAAACGCTGTATGATCCCTAACATTCGCCAAATGCTCCATACCTCATTGGTGGACTATCCTAAAGCACTAGTGATCAGCACTGACACAGAGACAGCATGTGACTATCGGCGCTGAGACTTTCTTGATACTACTCTGGCCAGCATGGGACTGGGGAATGGCTTCCTCACAAGGACACGTCTGCTATATTTGCCCCTGATGTCTCCGGTCCGAAATGGGGTGTGATATCAGCACCATGTAGGGCAGAGGCCATTGCCACACAGGGTTGCCCGCTGTCGCCAGTGCCGTTTGCCTTGGCTGTTGAGCCCCTGGCCCTAACACTCTGCACCATCCATCATTATCGAGGAATAGTGATTGACACCTTAACACCCTATCTATACATCCCTATACGGGGATGATCTATAAGTGTACTAGCGTGAAGAACACACAAATGTGGATCACGCATTTAGAGCTTCGGATGATTTTAGCCAGACGTCGAGAGTCCAGGTGAATTGGGATAAGTCAAATGCATTCCTGATACACGCTCTGAAAACAGCCGCTATTCTGCCAGAAATGGGGGAGGATCTCTGCTCGGAACCAGTCACATTATGCTTCCTGGGCATTCATATTTACTACAACTTGGCCGATCTTGAGCAATCTTCAACTGGCACTGATTTTTGCAGACATCCATACATTTCTGGCTAATACTTCCTCTATCAGTCACAGGCAGGGTGATACTGTGAAGGTGGATTTCCTTCCCAGTCTCTTTCATTACTTTGCAGCTCGCCCAAATTGGCTCACAAAATCCATCTTTTGGGAGATTAACAGCCTATTAATATACCACATATAAGGCACAGGACATCGTAGACTGGCATTAATCAAACTACGGCTCCCCACTGATGGAGGTGGGATAGCGGTCCCTGACTTGGAGCTTTATTGCCTGGCGGCGCACCTAAAACGGGCAGTGTACTGAAGACATTATCGATGGGGGAGAGGGGCGTGATAGAGACTGGCGTACACTTTCTCTACGCCAGTACCATGCTGTGGGCTAGATTGATTAGCCCTAATGCTCAAACAAGCGTTAAATATCTGGTCTTTTGCTGGACATCCTGCTATTTCAATGGGCCTGGGTCTTGCAGCGAACACAAATGAGGGTTCCGTGTGCGAAGTACCTTACACTGTCGGCATTACTACAACTCTCGCATGAGGGATATTGGTCTAGGTTGTTGGAGAGAAAGGGTATGATAGTGCTATGGAGTGGGTAACAGGTGGAAAACTAAGGAACTTTGTGGAACTCGTAAACAAATATACTCTACCTTCCCACCACTATTTACTGTATGGGTCAGTGGCGGCAAACATGCGGAGGCCATGGGGAGGAAAGGGAAGAACCCCCCAAATAGAGGGGTAGAAACCATGTGGAAATAACGCCAATCCACAAGGTGGAGGGGTTGGGTGGGGGTAGAGATCTGAGAAGTTCCAGAAGAGCCAGTTGTTACACAGCTGTAGAAGGCCCAGCGGATCCTTGCATCTGTAACACTATTCAAAGCATCACATAACAAAATTCTATAACAGAACACCAACAAGACCAATGTCTGTACACGGCCGTATTACATCATATAACAATAAACAGTAAAGGCATCCTATCTTCAGAGGCTACACATCTTTGCCCCTTTTTAACACCACACTCAGACATACACACACACACACACAGAACCACAGAGACACTACCACACACAAAACAGGACAATAAATCAACCAAGAGAACCAGAAAAAAGCAATACCCAAGGTAAATATGAAAAACTAACCAGATGCCACTCAACATGTAAGAAGAGCGCATCTTTTAGGCATTTTGATAACACGAGAACTCCTTCTTAACCAAGAACTCTGCAGCATTCCCTGCAACAGACACTTGTTTGTCACTTACATGTTTTTGACTTTCATTCTCACATTTTCCATGTCTAGCCACTCTTGTCATATTTCACCATTGTCCATTCGAACCACGAACAGCATTGCCTCTAACCTTGATGACTCTAACCGGATCTCTAGATTTTGAAGATGTATTTCTTAGCAAAATGGTGTCTTCCTGACACGTGCCAAATCAATCATTGCGATTTTGACCTCCTGGACATATTTTTCCTTACACCTCACGTCCCTTTCACACCGAGCAACACTGTTTGCCACTCAATTTCCCGGCATCATCACTTGAGGTAGATATTCATCACATCCTTGACCCATCAACTTTAGAAAGGACACAACGAGGACACCTCTTTCCTCCCCATCATGAGTGTAAACAGTGCTTTACCAGAGATCGAAATAGGGAAACAACGAGGACACCACTTTTCTCCAAGTCATGAGTTTAAAAGTTGCTTTACCGGAGATCAAATGAGGGAAACACAGGGGACACCTCTTTTCTCCCCCTCATGAGTGTAAAAGGTGCTTTACCAGAAATCGAGTGAGGTGTACAGCTATAATCCCACCCTAAATATCTGGTAGTTACTTCACAGTCAACACTGGATGTCACCGCGCTCTGGATACACTCCGCTAGAAACCTGTTGAATCTCTCCACTTTTAGTTGGCCCGAGGGTGGTACAATGGCGTGCATAAATGTTTCACTCAACACTTGCCTAAAATCTCTGTCATGGTGGAAGAAGTCAATTGAACTCCATTGTCAGTGAGCAGCTCCTCGAGAGTCCCTTCTCTAGCAAACACTTCACAACCAAAAGGAATCACAGAGTTTGTGTTGGGTTCAACTATACCACGTACTTCCACCCACCTGGAAAGATGATCCATCATGACAATAAAGTATCTCATATTGGAAGGTAATACAAGAAAAGGGTCGGGGAAAAAAACCAACCACAACTCTCTGCCACACCTTACCAGGACATGAAACAGGCACAGCAGTAGGCACAGAGGTCACCAAATGTTTATCACTCAAACAGCATGGTGCACAATTTCTCACTAATCCTTCTACCTCACATCCACTCCAGGGCGCCAGAAATCATTTCTTATCCTGCTCTTAGTGGCGCTCATAGCCAGATGGCCTACATGAGCTGTCTCCATAATCTTTTGGTGGTAACATCCTGGGGGAATTAACTTATCACCTCTTACCAACAATCCACCTTTCAAAGATAACTCATCCGCCACCTTGCAATAAGATTGCAAAGAATTCTCCAAAGTTTTTTCCCTCAGCCCCCCAAATTTCCCAAAATTCATGACCTTGGTCAATACAGTATCCTCCCTCAACCGATCACACAATTCCATTAAATTGGAACAAATGACCAAATCTTCAACTTATGCAATGATACATGCCTCAATTTCTTCCTGTAAATCTACTGAACACAAATCTAATGGTAACCTAGACAGAAAGTCCACTCTAATGTTCTTTCATCCTGCAATTTTAATCACAGTAAAACTCCAATCATTTGATAGATAATCTGGCTGAGGATCTTAATTTGGATTCTAGACAAAATAGCAACGAGTGGTCTGTGATCGGTCCTCAAGCTAAATTTTCTTTTCAAGAGATATGGCTTACACTTGCCGACACCCAAAACGCTTTCCAACATATCACTTTCTATCACAGAATATTGTGTTTCCAAATCTTTCATGCTTCTGGAAGCAAACCTTACATAGACTTCCGTCCCATCCATTACTTGTAGCAAAAAAACTCAATGCCATATTGTAAGAAACTGGCTATATATATACTACACAAAAATGAGGTATAGTGTGTATAGAGACCAAGTGAACCCAGAGGTAGGCAGAGGTTAAAGTTAGATAGAACCTTACTCTCTGATTGTGGTAGCTTGGTCGAGCAGTAAGGCAGTATCAGAGGACAGTGTTAAGCATTTGATGTACACACTCAGTCAGCAAATGACAAATAAACATGGCACAGGTATGCATTAAATACTTTTCAGTAATAAGTTACTGGATATAGAACAGTTTGAAAATGCAATAGAAATTGTACTTTGTTTGATTTACAGGGTATGCAGAAGGATGCAACAGTTAGCAAATACAGAACATTGAAATGAATATGCTTTTTCAGTAATTTTCGCTGCCTGTAGGGAGATGGGCCACCTCAACACTTTAGGATTTTCTCCTTTTATTTGCATTAGCCATCTGAGAGGTCTGTGATCAGTTTGAACTAGGAAGTGAGTACTAAACAAGAATGGTCTAAGGGAACAAACCACAGCAAAGGACTCCCTCTCAAAGGCACTCCAACGCTGCTCCCTGGGGAGACGCCTTCTACTTATAAAAGCAACAGGTTGGTCTTGGCCTTCATCATTGGTCTGGGATAGGACCGCTCCTATCGCTGGCTCAGAGGCGTCAGTCTGCACTATGAACTGCTTGGCATAATCTGGGGGCTTCAGAATTGGTGCTGAGCACATTGCTTCTTTCAGGGTGCCAAAAGTCTTTTGACAACTAACTGTCCAGTTTACCTTTATGGGCATTTTCTTGGAGGTGCGTTCTGTGAGGGGAGTCACAACGGACCCATATACCCTCACAACCCTCCTGTAGTACCCAGTCAAGCCAAGGAATGCCCTGACTTGGGCCTGGGTTGTTGGAGATGCCCAGTACAGGATAACCTGGCTCTTGGGCTGTAAAGGTTGTACCTGGCCTCCACCAACAAGGTGGCCCAGCTACACCACAGTGCCCTGCCCTAGCTGGCATTCGGATGCCTTGATGGTTAGGCCTGCCGTTTGCAGGGCTTTTAAAACCTTCCCAAGGTGGATCAGGTGATCCTGCCAGGTGGAACTAAAGACAGCAATATCATCAAGATAAGCTGCACTAAAGGACTCCAACCCAGTCAGGACTTGATTCGCCAACCTCTGGAAGGTGACAAGGGCATTTTTTAAACCAAAGGGCATAACAGATTTCTCATAGTGCTAATAGTGCTCCAACAGTGTAGCAGAAAAGCAGTGGGGTACGCACACATTACTAATTGATCAGAACAAATCTCAGTAGTGTTAAAAGATTTTTCAAAGTGTATTAAACAGCAGTTCAGAATGCACAATCCATTGTGCACATATTTCTCATACAGCAGCGTTGTGTGTACAGATTCCAGAGTACAGTAAACATCACTGAAGTGTACACTGATTTCTCCTCGAGTAGTAAAAGGCTGTGCAGCGTCCTATTATTTTTCAAGGTGTAGCAAACAGTAGTGCAGTGTGCACATATATCTCATTGTGCAGTAAACAGCAGCATGCAATGCTTTATCATAGTCAATTACAAGTAATGAAGTGTGTACACAGAGCATAGTAAAAAGCAGTGCAGTGTGCACAGATTCGTCAGTACAACAAAAAGCAGTGCAGCCCATATATTGCCGTCACACAGAAAAAACAGTGTGGTGTGAACAGATTACTCAGTGTAGTAAATGCAGTACAGTGTGCACAGATCCCTCATATTGCAGTATGATGCAGTGCAGCGTGCACAGATTTCTTAAAGTGTAGTAAGATGCAGTGTTGTGTGCACAGATCCCTCATATTATAGTATGATGCAGTGTAGCGTGCACAGATTTCTTAAAGTCTAGTAAGATGCAGCACAGTGTGCACAGATCCCTCATATTGCAGTATAATGCACAGCAGCGTGCTCAGATTTCGTAAAGTGTAGTAAAAAGCAGGGTGGACAGATTCCTCAATGCAGTAAAAAGCAGTGCAGCATGCACAGGTGTCTCACAGTGCAGTGGGATGCGGTGTAGAATGCATGGATAGTGCAGTGCAGATCAGTGCAGCGGGCACTGATTCCTCACAGTGCAGTAGTTTGTAGAGCAGCATGCACGGATTCCTCACAGGGCAGGAAGATGCAGTGGAACATATTTGCCATAGTACAGTAATATACAGTCCAGTATGCTGAGATTCCTCAGAGTGCATTAAGAAGTAGTGCACACAGATTCCTCACAGTGCAGTAAGATGCGGTGCAGCAGTGCACAGATCCCCTCTTTAACACACATGATGCCCATAAACACCCCCAGGGCCGGAAGGAAAGCCCCCAGGGGCCCCGGATAGAAGAGCCCAGCTCAGCCTCAGGGCCCCCGGATAGAAGAGCCCAGCTCAGCCCCAGGGGCCCCGGTTAGAAGAGCCCAGCTCAGCCCGGCTCCTGCAGAGATTCCCTCCAGGATTATTCAGTCTATTTCTACAAACACAGCAGAAGGTGCTGACAATCTCCTACCTGAGCAGAGACCTGTGCAGACGTGTCCAGGCTCTCTCCTCCTCCTGGGACTTGGGGGAGGGGGGCAGATCTGGGGTCTGAGGGGGGAAGATCTGGGGTCTGAGGGGGGAAGATCTGGGGTCTGTGAGGGTCTGCAGATGAAGGTCACGGCCCCCACAGACAGGGCTCCTTCCTCCTCGGCAGCAGGCTGCACACACCAGGAGAGATAGGAAGTGATATCACCGCCGCTGCCAGTGCTGTCTCTGCCGCCGCTGACCCGGAAGAGGAAACCCTTTTCCTTTCATACAATGTGCAGTTCAGTGGATTCATCAGCAGGTGAGGAGCGCCCTCTGGTGGCCGCTGATGGAACAGCCGCCTCCAGGCTCCAGCATTGAATATTTCACATAAGCAAGCATTTATACCTGTAAAGACTTGGGGTTTTAGATTTTTAGATGTTACAGACAGGGTTGACACCTAAAACCATCTGAGATGGCAACACTAGTCACAGACATGGATGGTCTTAAGACACACAATACAAACACAGCATTTACAATCCAGCACGCCACACAGATGCAGCATTACTAGGCTGTCAGTGCGATGGATATGCAGTTTGTTTTAATTTTAGGAATTATTCATTTTAGGGAATCTCGGTTGTGTTAATGTATTTTCCTAATTGCATTGGCTGGCCTGTTTTAAAGTGGGTTTGAGTGGGAGCCTGACTCGTGCACAATCTAACATTTAAACACAGAGTTACATAATATTTGTTTTGGGAGAGTGTCCCAGATGGTATTTATGTATTATGTATATACAGTTTGATTATGAGAATGCTTACATTAATCCAGGATTGGAGTTTTAAGTGTGATTGTATATTTCATGGTGTAAAACATTTGTTTTAAAGGATTGAACATTTCTTTATGAAATACAGATTGTGAGGATTGATTTTGGATAGAACTGACCAGGATTCAACCACATGGATGTTTCATAGGTGGGGACTTTTCCACAGGTACACTGGACATCTTGTGGCGTTCTTCATGCCCAGGGGCTCCATGTGTTGTACACTTTTTGGGGTGTGTTTTTAGGTCTCGCCTACGCAGCGCACATGCCCTGCATAGGAGACCTTTAGCCGTCGTTCAGCTCTTTTTTAAGCACTGCACTCGTGCTTGTGGCGGCATACACCTTGCGGGAGCGCGCAGGGGCACGCCACTAGCAGGAGTGTGTCCTTCGAAAAAGAGCAGACTACTCTCCGAAGCACGCGCCTCGCTCCGCCTCTCCATCTTGCTCGCGCTTCTTGTTTCACTTTCCCTTCCTTTGCACTTTGAGGTTTATTCTTTGCGGATGCATTTTTCATATGCTTAAATTATTCTTTGATGTTTGCAGATTGAGACTCACTCACCATTCACAAGCTCATACAACGTTATTCAGGCTTTGAGCCAGCGCACTAGTAGAAATGAGCACTGCACTTTTAAGGTCGACCAAGATTATGACGTTCGCGTCATGTTTTTACATCCGGTTTCTACATAAACACACTGTTTTCTTGCGTGCATTGACTACTTTGTTGGTTTCGGGTTATATATGGATGGCGGTCACAGATGCACCGGTAAGGAACGCTTATATGTATTTTTTCTGATACTTTTTCACTACTATTACTTGGTCTTGTTTTCACATTTGTTGCCATGTGGGATTAGATTCGGGTTGAGCCAATCTCCATTCATAATAGCTTTCACAGGTAGCAGTCACGCATTTGTTGTTAAATTATAGAAGTACTCCTAGGCTCTCGTATTCACTACTCTGGTCTGCATTTTTACAGGGTAGCATATTCCAACTGTATTGTTTTCTGTCTTTTGATCAGGTTACCGCGCATCCCTGTGTCCCCTTACCGGTTTCTGATTTTTGCTTAAGAATTTGGGGACTCTGTGTCCTTTGCTGGTGAGTTTTTTCTTCCTATGGATCATTTCACCATTGGGTTCATTCCAATTCTCTAGTAACGTTTTATGGCCTATTTGTTTTCAGTTGGAATGGGACATATGCCTTTCATCCACGTCGGGTTCCTTAGGTATTGTAGTACAGCAATTAGCATGGCCAATAGGTCTAGCTTTTTGGACCTAATAAGTATTTTGTTATGCAGCACAATTTCCTTGGTGCAACAACATCAACTGTTGCATGGCTAAACACTTATAAGGTTCCAAAGGCAAGACCTATTGGCTATGCCAATGCTGGTTTGTTCTTGATGCAACAGAGTTCTTGATAATAAAGAACCTGGGGCATATTATCAAGGGGGTTTATCTCCGCTTTTTTGGCTTTAAAAGCCAAGAAAGCGGAGATAAAAAAAAAAATTATCTCCCTATTACCTAGCTGTCGCTAACACCAGTTAGCGACAGCTAGTAGGAGATAGCGACCATCTTGGGCCCCACTTTGCATGTCAGTGATATTTATCACTAATGACATGCAAAGTGGGCGTGCCAAGATGTTAGCGACTGGAAACAGTCGCTAACATCGCTATCTCCTATTACCAACTTTTGGAGATATTCGCGCTAAGCGCTAATATCTCCAAAAACTAACACCTGCCCTGAGCAGTTCTTAGCCATGTTATCCAATGGGAGGTGGATAACATGGCTAAGAGCATTAGCTCGGTAATGCATGAATAGCGCTGACTTTTCAGCGATATTCATGCATTGCGGCCGTTTTTTATCGCATTTGCGATAAACCTTGATATTAGCAAGGTTTATCTGCGATAATTTTTGACGATGCTTAGCGTTAAAAAATTTGTTGCTAAGCATCGTTAGCGATAAATATCGCTTAACATTGGTAATATGCCCCCCTGTTTGTTGTGGCACATTTTGGGTCTTTTTTTCCTTCTTATATTTCTGTTACCCGACTAGTGAACACATTGGTACACCTTGTAGTTGCTTTTGAACTAAATAACCGAACATGAACTGATAAATACTCTTGGAGATGGTCTTTTGGCGTAAAGTGATATAGCATGAAATAGAGTGCTGTGTAGTGGCATTGAGAGGCTTTACATTGTTGTACAGTGGAGTATGGTGTGGTATACACTGCAATTGCGTATAGTAGAGTGGCATACACTGGAGTGCTTTAGAGAGGAGTGGGGTAGAGTGGTTCTAGGTTCTAATTGTCCATAAAACATTATAAAAAAATACACATTAATTAAAACCCTTAAAATAAACCCCCCTCCTCACCACCCCATCTCCATTACATTTCATTTTTTTAAATTCTTTTTAACAAATCGTAAGAGCCGAGCAATCCCAACTGCCACATCTAAATATTGCATCTCAGAAAGTAACTCCACCGCTTTTTTCCTATGAAGAGTATCATATTTAAAAAACAAAGGTCTTAAAAGCTTGAAAAGATTTGCAAGATAAAAAACGCAGTCTATAAGAATATGCGTAATAGTGCATTTGGCTTTCAAAGGGCAGAGACAAAGACCACTATTATTTTGCACCCCTGTCCTATATGGGTGGGATGAATAGATTGGATTACATCCCCCCTCCCAAGCCCGTTAGGATTTCTTTTCTCAAACCTGGATCTGGTAACTGTGATAAATAGGGAACACAAAATTCTGGCCAAGTGAAGCCAACGAGAAGCTATTAGAAGAGTTCTTCTTTAAATTTAATACATCACATTGTTGTGACACCATAGCAGCAGAATCTCTCAATACTCGTTTGCCTGGGAATGTGAGCCAGGATGTGACTGTACCACTATTTAAATGGAGATTCTTCATTGCAGTCATTCTGGTTCTAACAGCCTTTGCCCACATCCTTTCTCCTCTTTGGCTCTCTTCCCAACACAGTCTGGATAATTTAACCACCTCATCATTCTCCAGCAGGGTGTTGAAGTATCTTGGCCTGGGTGGCGGCTGCCTTGTTCCAAGATACCAGACTGAACTCTCTCCTTATAGCCTGGATCATGGTGTCTTGTGGGAGTGAAAGAAGTCTTTTAAGCACTACCTCTTCCAGTCTGTCCCATTCATAGGTTGGATCAAGAGAAAATATCTCTCCTCCATACAGGCCGATTGGTGGGAGCTTCCCTTCATAGGCTTTAATAATGGGATATGGGATAGGCCCCCAAATCTGCCATTGAATTTATTTATTTTCGAAATTTTTATAGCGCAACAAATACCCTAAGGTGTCTCGGCGCTTGTGAGCTACTAGAAATCAGCCATTAACTTACTGGTTGAACAACCATGTCTTTAAGAGCCTGCGAAAGCTCATCAGGTTCGGGGCAGTTTTAATAGCCAATGGCAAGAGATTCCAAAGTTTTGGAGTGGCCACCAGAAAACGTCTGTCTCCCCAGGTGGCAGTTCTTGTACGCGGTACAGGGAGGAGACAGATGTTAGCCGATCTTAGTTGCCTCTTGGGGGTGTATAGCTGAAAGGCTTCTGTGAGGAACCTGGGTCCAACGCCATGTACTGCCTTATAGGCAATGCAGAGGGCCTTAAATTTGATACGGCTTTCGACTCTCAGCCAGTGGAGATGACGAATGGCAGGAGTGGTGGGCTTGCGACGAGGAATGTTAAGAAGAATTCTTGCAGCCGCATTCTGAATAGACTGCAACTTCATTAGGACACGCTTCTGTGTGTTTAAAAAGAGAGCGTTCCCATAGTCTATTTTTGAGAAAACTAAGGTAGAGACCAAGGTCTTCCCAGCTGAGGTAGGGAGGTAAGGCAATAGTTTCTTAATTTTTTTCAAAATGAAGAATGCTGAAGAGACAACCTTGTTTGTGTGGAGGTCGAAAGACAGTTTACTGTCAAAAATCACTCCCAGGTTTCTGGCCTTTTCTACTGGGACAGGTGGAGGGCGCAGCTTTTCAGGCCACCAGATAGAAAACCATTCAGGAGAGAGCCTGCCGAAGGTCATGATCTCGGTCTTATCCGAGTTAAGCCTCAGACAGTTCAAGGCCATCCAAGTGCTGACCTCGAGCATGGCTCTCTGGAAGTTGGCTGCCACAATAAGGCCATCTCTATGGATTGCCAGAACCAGCTGGGTATCGTCTGCGTAGGATGTAAGCCGTACCCCATGGGCCTTTATTACCCTCGCTAAGTCCGCTACGTAGATGTTAAATAGCATAGGACTTGGCGAGGAGCCCTGTGGGACTCCACAAGGGAGTGCGGAGATAGGGGAGTAGAAATCTCCCAGCCTCACTGTCTGGGTACGGTTTTCCAGGAAAGATGAAATAAGGTCCCTGGCCATACCATTTATCCCCAACGCTGTGACACGGTCGACCAGGATACCATGGTCGACCGTGTCAAAGGCTGCAGACAAACCCAGAAGGATCAGGACAGCCGCCCCTCCCTGGTCCATGATAGCCCTGATCTCATCTGAGGCCTTTATCAAGGCGGTCTCCGTTCCATGCCCTTTCCTGAACCCAAACTGCGTTTCGTCGAGGAGTTGGTAAGCCTCGACGAACTCTGAGAGTTGTTTGTTCATCAGAGATTCGCATATTTTGGCAGGAAAGGACAGACACGCAATGGGTCTGTAACTGGCCACAGCAGTAGGGTCCAGGGAAGGTTTTTTCAAAAGGGGTTTGATTACAGCCTTCTTCCAAGGACTGGGGTATTGACCTGTCTGGAATGCAGTGTTAAGATAAACAGCTTGCCGGCAAGAGGGCCTTCTGCCTAGTGGCATCCCAATGCGCGTCCCAATTCAGATTTTTCCTAAAAGTTAAACCCAGGTATTTATACAGAGCACCTTGTTCCACCAACTGAGAATCAAGATACCAGGAAAAACTCTGCACTTTTTTCCCCAAAATCATAATTTTCATCTTTTCCAGATTAATGCGAAGCTTGTTCTGCTTACTGTAAGAGGCCGATGTGTTAAGTTTCCTCTGCAAACCAATTGGCGTGTAGTACAATATAAAAACAACAATTGATGGACGGAAAGTTGCACAATGGCAAAACATTCACCCCCAGTCACAGTTGGGTTTAATCCATCGTTATTTTGCTAACCACACCACCCCAGTTCAGACATTAGTGTAGTCCAATAAAACCAAATCATCTGCATAAAGCAGACAAGCAATATGCCAGTCCCTAATTTTATGTGAGAAAGACTTTATTTGGGAAATAACTGTTGGGAGGGTTATCCAAAAATAGACTAAAAAGTAGGGGTGCTAAAACGCACCCCTGACACAGGCCATTGTCGATAGATATTCTTTGGGACAACCGTCCTGCCTTATCTAGCTCCACCAGGGCCCAATTGCCAGAGTGCAGGGATTGAAGAGCCCCAAGAAGGTATTGTTGTAAGTTCCAAGCAGCAGGTTTTCCCCATAATTTCCCTGTCAACAGAATCGAAGGCTGTCCGGAAATCTACAAAGCAACTGCACAATCTATAATTTTCCTCCAGAGCCTATCGAGTAATAGCCCACAAGGCAAAGCAGTGGTCTGTGGTGGAATGACCCTCCCAAAAGCCCCCTTGTTCTAAAGGGATTCTCTTGGTTTCAGTGGCCCATTCTTCAAGTTTGGCTAAAATAATCTTGGAGAATATCTTTAGTGAAATATCCAAGAGGCTTATAAGCCTGTAATGCATCGGGTCTATACCGCTCCCTTTGTTTATAATCGGTTTCACACCCTCCAAGTGTTGGTCTAGCTGTACAGGGAATAAACGAGCATTTAAGTCCCCCGCCATTATCACTGCTTCTGGGCATTTTGCCACTAAATGCTGGAAAGGTGATTCAAATAATTCCAGCCATTGATACATTTGGCGATGATCTTGAAACGTTTATGACCTCTAACGGTCTCTTAATCACCTTAGTCGATATTAATGTTAGTAGACCTGCAGATGCTCTCCCCGTACCCCGGGAATGACCTTTGCTATTCAAGGCCATAAAGCCTTCAACTGACTGGTTCTCTCTTAGCCAAGACTCCTGATGGAATACCGGATGAAAGGGTTTCAAACTTTCTTCCAGTTCACCGCTGTTCTTCAAGCATTCAAATCCATGGATATTCCAACTTAGGATTCTTAGATTTTGAGAGGACTCCTCATTCTAGAGTAAGGTGGGCCTAATATTCCAGTTAACTTCCGCCGGCAAGTGTCGCAGAGGGGCAAACCTATTACTTTGAGCACATACTAATTGTCTAGATTGTGAGATTGGCCTATCATTTACTGTAACCACTCTCAGGTCGGTGGGTAGATGGCTACTTTGTTGTGTAGCTTCGGGCCTTTGGGACGGGATGTATAAGGATCATTCCCATTGAGTTGCGGATAACCCACTGTGCATGTTTAAAATAGCGGAAGGAAATGAACCTGGCTCAGGTATTATTAATTGAGGGCTCTTTTCTACGGATATTAAGGCCTGTAGAGCTACTTTGGCCAGGTCTTCGTCCGCCCTAAGTACTAGGTCAGCACTACAAGGAGATATGAAAAAACTCTGGAAACTTCTCTACCTTGATCGCCCAATTGAAAACCCACAGACTCTAAGTCTAACGAGGTTATCCCTGAAAGAGGGGGGATTTGTTGGAATAACTGAAGGATTTTGGAGCGATTCAGGGTCGAAGTTTCTTTGCTTTTTTTCCTCAACGAATAATATCGAGCAGAAGTTCTGTACTTCCTAATTGCGACCTGATAAAGGATTCCTTAGCTGAGGGGTGTTCTAGGGGCAATTTATTTAAGGGCCGAGGCTCAACCATCTTATTACGGGCTACCATATGTTCCTTATTAGGGATGGTAGAGCGGACTATTGGGGAAATAGAAGAAGAATCAGGACTGGTTTTAGGACGGGGTTTCACACTAAGTTGTACGCAGTTATGTGCCTTTTTATGTATCTTTTTGAATTGAGGCACTTTTACAGTACTACCACCTTGAGGTCTGGGATGTTGGCCTTGGGCTTGGGAACAAATACTACTACTATATTCCCCTTTTTTATGCTTGCATTTCTTTTTGCATACACGTGGGGCACATCACCCAGGCAATCCAGTGCAGGACCCAACCCCCATTGTACGGTATGACCTTTCGGTAAATTTTCAGGGCATAAAACCGTGCTGCCTTTTCCTGACAAGCATAGGGTATTTAGAAACATAAAACGAACTCTTCATACCTAACTGGCATTCACCTTTCTCTGATGTTACACTATGCAACCCAAATGCTGTAGCCATTACTACAGGAGGTAATTGAGTTTTCACAGAGCCACCCAGATTGTCTTTAAAAGATTTTAAGGGTTTCAGTTCATGTCGAATGTTATTCAAATAATTTAATTGGTCGACTTGGCTTGTCCTTATTGATACCAGAGCTTCTAGAATCCCAGGCAAGGTGATCTGCATAAGTAACATAATGTCCAACAAAGATGACGAGGAGGAGGGCTGGAATGATAAAGACCTCCCCAGCAATACAAGTGTAGAGTTTGGCTCCCCAACCATGGAGGTATTATATAATAACGTTGAGCTTCCTTGATGGTCTTCTCGTGAAGGTGACTGGGATGAGCTGGAGTCATCGGGACTAAACGATGGTAACGAAAAGTTCAAGCAGGGAGAAGAGGACAATCTTGGACCCCCTCTCACATATGCCGTTTCATTCTTAGATGGATCCACTGAAGGATAAACTGGCAGCACTTCATCCAGAGCTAAGAGTGAGGCATCTATAACTGAAGCCGGAGGACAGAGGTGCCTGTGGGCGGTCTTTGCCACCCCCTTTGAGAACCGCTGAGCTCCATTATGGTAATGCGTAAATACAAAGTTCCTTATAGAGGTTGCTAGGGGTGAGCGTGGGACCTCGCTTGACGACACACTTTGAACATGCTGGATGGACCCCTTCTTCCCTCCACGCTTCCTCTTTTTAGTAGCTCTCCCCTGCGTTTTGCCTTTTGAGGCAGCAAGAAGAGGTCTCTTACTGCGGAGCACAGGGGGAGATGGACATGAGGACATACTCTTTCCTTAAAAGGATAAGCAACAAGAAAGAAAAAGAAACCAGCTCACGGGGCACACAGGATACGCAGAGGCACTACTGCCACAGTCTCTACTTCTGCTGCTTGCAATATGCCACTAGCCGTCTGCCTTTTCAAAGCTCACCTGTGCTCCCCCATCATTGCTGTTTCTGGTGCTCTGGATGAGGTCAGCAATACACCACCGGCAGCCGCAGCCACAGCCACACTCACGATTAGCACCCGGCTACTCGCGGCTCCAGAAGTTGTACAAAAACCCCCACTAATTGGAGGGCAGAGAAACGGTGCAGATCAGCCAAAGAAACCGGGAGCCGGTGTTCAGCCAGGGGCCAGGGGGCCGCGGTTCAGCTGCATTGGCGCCTTCCTCCACGAAGACAAGAGCCGCAAATTGGCGATAACCAGGGGCCGCAATGCAATGCAGTGATGCAGCGAGCCGCGGTTCAGGTGAGAACCGGGAGCCGCAATGGCGTCTTCCTCCTCACCGCCGGCTGTGCGACTGTCTGCTGACTGGCAGTCGGAGTCCCGTCAAGTCGGGCCTGGAGATAGGGAGATAATGAGAGAGGGGGAGAGCAGGGCTCACTGGAAGCACCACAAGCCTCACCTGACCTATGTGGGCATGCCTGGGCTCTTCACTCTGTGACCTCCACTAGAGGTAGTCACGCTCTCCTCCTCACTCCCTCATGGCCCTCTGTGAGCTCTACACCCTGTTCGCTGCTGCCAGCTCCTCACCGGTGCCCCGCTGCGCTGCACCATACCTCACAGAGCCTCTCAGCTCTCAGATCCGCTCAGTGCACAATGCTGTCCATGGCAGGCTGCGGTAGTCTGTGGTTATTGCTGTGGTTTCAAGGCACAGAGGGCTCGGGCCGACTCATGCTGGTGCAACACCAACACCAACTCGGCCCCACCGCGCACCTCACAACCCTGCTCCTCTTTGCATTATCTGCCTCGCTCAGCCTGCCCCAGTGCCTCAGCAGGGTTGGGAAACTGGGACCTGGAAACCACGGAAGCGCAAGGCAACAATTTCGGAGTATCGGCGTCTCTGAGTCCTTCCTCATGTCTCCTTGAAGCCTGAAGCACACCGCAATCGGCAGTCAGCGGTCAGAGTGGGGCCAAGGAGAGGTCAGAGTGGAGTTACCTACAGTGGAATAGCATAGAGTAAAGGGGAGTGGTATAGAGTAGAGTGGTGTAGGGTGGGGTAGAAGGAAATGAGGTACATTGGAATAGTATTGAGTAGAGTTGTGTGGAGGGGAATGACTTCCAGTGAAAAAGCCTACAGTATAGAATCACACACTAAAATAGGGAACAGTGGAGTAATGTAGAGTGGAGTGGCATACACTGAAATGCCTTAGAGTGGAGTGGCATAGTGTGGAGTGACGTACAATGAAGTGGCTTAGAGTGGAGAGGCATACACTGAAGTGGCTTAGAGTGGAGTGATGTACACTGAAGTGCCTTAGAGTGGTGTGGCATAGTGTGGAGTGACGTACACTGAAGTGGCTTATAGTGTTGAGTCGGCATAGTGTGGAAATGGCGTACAGTGGAATAGTAAACACCGGGGTGGAATAAAGGGGAGTGGCATAGGGTGGAGTCGGCGAAAGTGGAATAGCATAGAGTAGTGCACAGTGTAGTGGAGTGCTGTACAGTGGAGTGGGGTAGACTATAGTGCCGTACAGAGTAATAGCGTACTGTGGAGTGGCAAACAGTAGAATAGCGTACAGTGGAGTGGTCAAGAGGAAAGTGGCATAGAGTGGAGTGTCACACAGTGAAATAGCGTACCGTCCAGTGTTGTACATTGAAGTGAAATAGAATGGCACAGAGTTCATAAGTGTAGAAATTATGGTCATAGAGTGGAGTTCCCAAAGTAGGGCGAAGGAGTGCGAGTCACTCCTGAGTCCAAAGAACAAGTCCCTCGAGAGAAAAACCTAAACGGTGCTCTGGAACAAACACTTGCCCATCGTTGAGCCCTCTAGGCTCTAAAAGAAAACATGTCTCACTGTTGGAGCGCAATGGCTCTGGGTGGGCATGGGCCCCCGGGACCACAGGGCCCTCGAAACAAAAGAGAGGCAGCAGTGGAGCGGCCCGCAACCGCGGGCCCGCTCAAACAATCAGGAAGTACTTTGCGCCACTCTGGGGCGACCCGCTCTCCTGGCGGGACCACTCCCTCTCTGCCTCTCCCCACCCGGACTCCCTGGCTGACTCACCGGCTGGGGCGGGTGGAGGCAGATGTACTCAATCAGCGGCAGTAGCGGGGCTCTCCCAATCCCTGGGAGCCCCGCCCAACAGCGCCCTTGTTCACCCATCCCCCATCTTGGGACCGGGACTCAGAGATGAGCCTGAGAGGCTCGGCGGCTTCTCTTCTCCTGCTGGCGGCCCCGGAGCTCTCCACAGCTCATGTGAGCCCCGGGCCGCGGGGGGACTTCTCTCCTTCCCTCTGGAGCTCAAGGAGGCGGGGTGGGCTCCCGACCTCCTCTTCCGGCCGCACTTCCTGGTTGCCGCGTCCGGCGCCTTGCCCACAGTCAGGCGGGCCGCAGGTGGCGGCGGCATCTTGTGTCGGGGGCAATAATGAGGGGTAGGCTCCCTGGGTGCACAAAATATACGTAGAAAAGGGGTGGGCACCCGTTAAGCTACCCAAATAAGCGGGGTGGGCACCCGCTCTAGAATTAACCAACTGACCAGGCATAACGCAGGGTGGGCACCTGCGAGGGGTGCAAAAGGGCAGGAGAGCTTCCCTTGGGGAAAATGCCAGCACTCTCCCCAAAAATAGAAATAAAGCACTCACGAGGCGCTGGGGGCCTAGAAACCACCAAAGGCCCCAGAAGGGGGGACCCCCCTAAAGCAAAAAGGGGTCCCAGCGGTCCTGGGCATCAGGAGGGGAATGCAGGGCCCAGAGGCCAGCACACAGGGCAGGAGACAGCCCCCAAGGCGGTCCCTCCTGGGCCCCACCAGCAGCAACCCCCTCCTATTAGGACTAAGCATGGGCGGATTTTGCGGATCCACGATTCGCGGATTTGCGTATTCACGGATCGTGGATCCGCAAAATCCGCGGATTTTGCGGATTTGCGTACCCGCGGATTTGGGGCGGGGCTTCCATGCGAGTGCACATGCCTCTTGTGTGTATAAAAGGTCAGAGACCGATCAGAGCAGCAGATGAAAGATGCAAAGGCCTCTGGGTAGATGTATAGTGCTTTTACTACACTACAGCTGCCTAAAGTGCCAGAGAGTTGTCTACAGCGACCAGGTGTGTGTTACTATGCAATTGCGCCGAAGGGCGCAGGGGTCCCTTGAGTGAGCTGCCCATCATAGTGGGTAAATGGCGGGAAGATGGTGCACACCGCGAGTGTGTGGGCGGGGCCAAACGAACGGCGCTTCCATGCGAGTGCACATCCCTCTTGTGTGTATAAAACGTCAGAGACCGATCAGAGCAGCAGATAAAGACACAGAAGCTCCTGGCCACAGGAACAGCACGAGGATTGCGCTCGTGAAAGTCAAGAATGCAAAGGCCTCTGCCCAGCATCACACCTAATTTTCGATGGTATATTTAGGAAGAAGGCACATCTGCCCAGCCTTGACAACGCTCACGATTGTTTTTGGGCAGATGAATGAGTCACTGAATTTAAGCTTCAACTAGGGCACATGCTTAATCGGTATCTGAAAGTGCCTGCGGTTGAGGTTTAATTTTTGTGCCAGGACCGTCGTGCCAGAATGAACCCTGCCCTTCATATTTATTCAAGAAGACGCCACCGTTTTGTGCCTGTTGTAACTAATTTACGATGGCGCCGGCAAGCTGCCAGCGCCATCCTAAAATAGTTACTAAATTAGCTTCAACAGGAAGCTCTAATAGATAAAATAAAGCAGGCGCTCGATGACCTGCTTTAGCTTATCTATTAGAGCTTCCTGTTGAAGCTAATTTAGTAACTATCTTAGGATGGCGCTGGCAGCTTGCCGGCGCCATCGTAAATTAGTTACAACAGGCCAGCAAGGCTTGAACTTTTGCCCCCGGAATCCGCCGCTCGCGGATTGCGAATTTTCGGTAAATTCGCGAGAGTTCGCGGATCGCGGATTTGCCGAAAATTCGCAAAATCCGCGAGCGTAGCGGATTTTGCGCTCATGCTTAATTAGGACCCAAGCAGGAACTCCAGGAATCCAGGCATCCAGGGGCTGGGCAGGGCCCAGGAAGGCAAGCCTTCCCCTGGGCCCCAGCAGCAGCACGCCCCTGGTGGATTCAAGTTGAGCACAAAACCTTTTATAGGAGGTCACAGCCTCCTTTTATACACAAAATCCCTTTGTCTCTAGGGTGCAGTGTGGGGCGAAAACCAGACGCAGCTGGTTTTGGAGCACTCTGTTGCTCAGCCCCTCTTCCCATTCACTGGCCAGGCTAGGGTCATCAGTCGCACCACAGGGGGTGAAGCCAGCATTGTGTAGGGAAAGCCCAGCCCTATTCAGGTCCCATGTGCACTCCTCCCCAGCCATCAACATGCAGATCTCCCATTCACCACTGGGGCAGACCCATCCTGACTCCTGGAGCCAGGCACACCAGCCAGCTCCAGCCAATCACAAGCCCGACAGCCAATTCACATAAATTACACATACATGCCAGCTTCTAGTAGTGGCACTACCACACTAGACAAATTTATGCCGCACACATCATCGTGCAGCATTTAATCACACGAGTCCGCACATACCAAACTCGCACCTGCACTCCCCAGGCATCAGGAACTACCAGGGACACACATATTCCCCATGCATTCCTATGGGAGGGCAGGCCACTCTCAAACACGCACTCAGAGAGCGCACACACTTTAGACTGCGCCACGGTGCTAAAGTGCGCTAAGACCAGAAATCACTATAATGAGGTAACCTTAAAAGGCAAAAAGTTCAGGGGTGAACCTGCCAGAAGGGCCAAGTCCAACACTCGGCCTGGCTATCACAGAGCTGCAGCTTTGTTTGCTCAGAGGGCAGCGCACACCAGCAGGGTTTATGTAAAATGAGGGTTCCGTTTTGCTCATAAACACAAACCCAAAATATTATTTGTGTCAGGAATAAATATCATTCCTGCTCCTTCTCTTTTGAATCCAGATTTCTGTTCTAGGCCAAGGGACCAGAACTGTAAAGCAGAGAGTCAGTAGGTCTGTATTCTAGCTTCTAAGCCCTGGAATTTTTTACTGTTCAAGATTCAATTTTTACCGAGCCGTCAAGATTTCAGAAACCTGTTAATAACTAAAATGTTTAAACTTCTTTGTCTCCTCAGATTTTATTGAATGATGATGGAAATGAGCATCATTTCTTCCACATCAGGGCTTCAGGGGTAAATTGTTAGACCTGGCATCATTGGCGTGAGTCTCCCATCCATTTTTTACAGATTGCCACCTCTGTTTTGATTTTTTTTTGCTGGATTTATGCTTTGGGCACTGTGCCACTGCTAATCAGTGCCACAGTGCAAGTGCTCCCTATGTTACATTGATGTACTAATTGGTTATTCCATGATTGGGGAATTTGATTTACTGTCAGTCCCTAGTACTAGTACAGTGCACCATGTGGGCCCGGGGCTTGTAAATCAATTGCGGCTGGTGGGCTTGCAGCACTGGTTGTGCCACCCACAGAAGCAGCTTGTAAAGTGTGTCTCACACCTGCCATTGCAAGGCCTGTGTGCAGATTAGCACTGCCATGTTGACTTGGCCAAGTGCACCCACTTCCCAGTCTCTAAACCTTCCCTTTGCTTCATATTAGACACCCCTATGGTAGGCCCAAGGGCCGGGTGCATTATAAGTATAAGGTAGGACATACTCTGATGGGTGTAGTATGTTCTAATAGTGAATTACAGCCATTTTTGTTTTTCACTATTGAATGCCAGCTGTTCTCTATAGGCCAGAATGGGCAGTTAAGATTAATACATTCTTATAATCCTAACTGACTGGTAAAAATTCGAATTTAGTATGCCTGAACTCAGAAATAATAAAATACATCTTTTAGTAAAGTTTATTTTAATATTCTGTGTTTGCAAATACCACTTTTAGAAAGTAGGTATTTGCTTGCCTAACCATTTGAGCCTGCCTCTGCTGAGTTGTGTATTCCTTGTCTGGATTTGGCTGTGACAGGGCTAGGGGATTCCAAGAGACAGGCTGGGGCAGCCCCGTGGTGAATAGAGAGATCTGCATCTAGATGGGAGGGAGTAGTTGCACCTGGGACCTGAATAGGGCTAGGCCTTCCCTCTACAATGCTGGCTCCACCCCTTGTGGCTTGTCTGATGTCTCTACCCTGCACTGTGAAAGGAGAGGAGGAATCATGTCAACAGAGTGCTCCAGAGCTGTATCTTCCCTCCCCTGTGGTGGCTCCACCTCCTGTGGGGCGGCTGATGTCTCTGCCCTGCACAGTGAAAGGAAGAGGAGAGTCATGTAAACAAAGTGCTCAAGAACTGTTTTGAACTAGGCAGAGGCCTCTCTGCCTTCAGAGAACAAAGGATTTTGGGGTATAACTATTGGGACCCTGATCCCAAGAAATTAGATCACTTCTGGACAAGAAACCTTTCTGCCAAGGAGAAGAACCAAGGAAGCTGCAGGATTTTGGACTACCCCTCTGCCAGTGTGCTGTTTGCTGGGTTGGCCTGCAGTGGTTGCTTCATTGCGAAAGGGAAAGGAGAGGAACTTTGTAAGGACTTCCATCTACAGAATATTCTCTAAGGGCTTGAACTGTGCTTGCCTCCTGCTGAAGTCTCAGGGACAAAAGACTTCACCTCCCGCTCCCTCCTGAATTTCCTTGCTGGGAATTCTGACTCCAGTCACTTGCGTGCCGCTGGGAGCTGGAAGCGCGATGCAGCGATAAGAAGCGTGTCGCCGCAGCAGCTGAAATCATCGTAACGCCGGAGAAGCGAGCCTTCGCTGCATCTCCCTGGAAGCGTGTGTTCATCGAAGCTGCCTGCTGTCGCAAAACCGGAGAAGCATGACGCCATCGTGAGAGTCGCCATCGCATCATCGGAGAAGCGTGTCGCAGGGCCTGTCGCAGCTCCAAAGTACAAAGTCGTCTCAAGGCTGCCAGGGCGTCATCACATCATCATCGCATCACCACATCAAGGGCGCCATCTTCTCGCAGCGCAACCGGATCATCGCATCAAGGCGACATCTTGCGCATGGCAACAGGCCCACAGGCCGAGAATCTACGCATCCCCTCCACACCGGTAAGAAGCACGACGCATCCTCTACTCTGCGCAAGCATTGAGGCACGACGCATCATCTCCCCCGGATCACGCAACCGACGCATCTCCCCTTTTGCGAGCCTTTTGTTTACCTTGCGTTACGCATCCAGGTACTTTGTTGAGAACTTTGTAGCATTTAACAGCAACTTTAACTGCTCATTATTCCCTGTCTCTGCCGAGCCAAAAGGAGTGTTTTATCGTTCCCCTGCAGGGGTTAGAACGCTGTTTACTTGCCCTGAGAGGTCCGACCGCTGGTGGGAGATCGTCCGCAATCGGCGGATTGATAGCACGCTCCCAATGGTTGTAAAGACCCAGGTTCATAAGGCGCCCTACCGGGGGACTGCGAGGCCCAGCATCCATCACTGAACGCAGCTGGTGCCTCTTCCCCCGGCGGACACGCCCCCACGCTCGCCTGCTGAATACCTTTCGCGACACCCGCTCCGCGGGTGCCGCTCATTATTCCCTGCCTCTGCCGAGCCAACAGGAGTGTTTTATCGTTCCCCTGGAGGGGTTAGAACGCTGTTTACTTGCCCTGAGAGGTCCGACCGCTGGTGGGAGATCGTCCGCAATCGGCGGATTGATAGCACGCTCCCAGTGGTTGTAAAGACCCAGGTTCATAAGGCGCCCTACCGGGGGACTGCGAGGCCCAGCATCCATCACTGAACGCAGCTGGTGCCTCTTCCCCCGGCGGACACGCCCCCACGCTCGCCTGCTGAATACCTTTCGCGACACCCGCTCCGCGGGTGCCGCTCATTATTCCCTGCCTCTGCCGAGCCAAAAGGAGTGTTTTATCGTTCCCCTGGAGGGGTCAGAACGCTGTTTACTTGCCCTGAGAGGTCCGACCGCTGGTGGGAGATCGTCCGCAATCGGCGGATTGATAGCACGCTCCCAGTGGTTGTAAAGACCCAGGTTCATAAGGCGCCCTACCGGGGGACTGCGAGGCCCAGCATCCATCACTGAACGCTGCTGGTGCCTCTTCCCCCGGCGGACACACCCCCACGCCCGTGAGTACTTAACAGACCTTGCTCAAACCGCGAAGCGGGACGCACGCGGGACAAAGCACGGGGCGAAGACCGGGCAAAGAGCGGGCCGTTTGAGGCCGTTCGAGGACCTGAGAGACTGGACTGGGCCACTCCCTTTGTAAAGTATTTTAACACTCTTATAAATTTATTAACTAGATAAGATTTTACGTGCTGCTATCCTCTGTGCTTTTCTTCCTTTACTTTTTTATTATGGTAGTTACCAGAGGAAAGAAGATAGCGGCTCCAGGGAGTGTAGGTAAACTGCTAGGTCCCATGGACGACTTCATCACTAAAGCGAACTCGTTCATTGATCAAAGCATCTCACTAATGGAGAAAAGGGTTTCACTAGATTTAGATTTTGCTAAAAGATCTTCCCTGGGAAATCTCGCAGAAGCTAGAACACCTGCCCCGAGTAGTAACAAAGAAAGGACATGGTTAGCTGGAGAGGGAAGACGTAGCTTACCCAACAACGTAGACCTGTCTGTATCTGAGCTCGCAGATTCACCCCTAAGCTCAGATATAGAAAAAAACCCTGAGTTACCCCCTCAATCCCCTTCACAAACGTCTACTATAGAGAGAATTCAAGCTAGGGGAAGGAGGGAAGGAGCAATAAGCAAAAGAAAGATTAATCAAACAAACTCCAACAGAATTATGACGGAACCCCTCCCTAGCACTCCACATATCCCACTCCCAAGATTAGACCAACATGCCGTTACAGCATTAATACATCAGGACGACCAGGAAGGTGCCACTCATGTAATAACAGACTCACCAATCTTAGTATCTACTGACAAGGGTCCAATAGACCCTGATAATGCAATCATCCTAAACAAAATTGCCGACCTCCTTAAACTATCCTTACAACCAGTAGAACAAAAACTAGCAAAATTGGAGAGTCAGATTTCAAAGCTCATTACACTTTCACAACACAATCAGGTGCCCGCTCCACAGAAAAGAGGGAGAACCAATCCCGTCCAGCATCCCCTTCTGAACCCTTTGGGTGTCATCCCAAAACCTGTTACTCCCCAAACGAATTCACCACAGACTGTAAGATCCACAGCACCGACTCCCATTCCAACGTCTTTAGTAACGTCTACCTCGAGCACACCAAACCCAACCACTAACGTAGTAACTACAGCGAAACAGGGCAATACCGTACCATCAATAACAACCCTGTCGCAGCCAGTGGCAAGAAAGAACCTAGCCCCCAAAACTTCGGCGCAAAATTTCTTTCCACAACCAACCAATAGAAACGCGTTAAGAGGTCCCGGAGAGGTCAGAGCCCCTGTAGAGTTACCTCCAGAGGCTGCACCGTATGTAGCGGTCATGACTGGTGTACCTGAGTTAGCTCCCAATAATGCGGAACCTCCTTGGTCACTAAAAAATAAGGTACAACACTGGCTACAGACAAACCGTCCCATGCCACCAAATTGGCATGGAAGGATCTCCTCACTGCGCAGGACCCCATGGGTGGGAAAAGGCAGAAAACTACTTCCAGGAGATTGCATAGTTATCACCTTCGAAGATCCCTGGGTAGCTGATTACATTAGCTCCTGGGATCAATCTAATGTAAACGGGGGTATTAGAATTAAACCGCTGTCTTTCTTCTATCCCATAACCCTACCTAACAACAATAATTTCTTCGAGGATCCTGTTTTTCCCTGGGGTGAACCACCCTCCCGTCAGGTCACACTCTACGACAATAGACAAAACTGAGCCCCCCGCTTCCGTGAGTACGAGAATCCCTGGCATGTAGTAAGACCACGTCACCAGGGAGGGAACTGGGAGGAATGGGGACAACAACAGCAGAGGATGGCCTACAGAGAACCGCCCCGATGGGACCCCTGGCATAACATC
This sequence comes from Lissotriton helveticus, assembly GCF_964261635.1. Lineage (NCBI taxonomy): Eukaryota > Metazoa > Chordata > Amphibia > Caudata > Salamandridae > Lissotriton > Lissotriton helveticus. The sequence goes on along the minus strand of NW_027611692.1, from coordinate 1,500,591 downwards.
CCGCTAACAAACAGATTTAGTGCATTAGAAATGGTTGATTGACCATCAAGGGATACGGAGTACATCAATCCCAACCCACCACACACCCCACCCCCAAGAGAAAACACGGCGCGGGCTCCAGCAACAGCAATTCCAAAAACTGACGCATATATTATACCCCTCCTTTCCTGGAACATGGCGGGTCTACGCTCAAAGATTGAGGACGCTGTGGCCCTGAATTTCCTGGAGCAAGGGGAAATAATTTGCCTCCAGGAGACTTGGTCCATAACAGAGCTCCATCTTTTGGGCTATAAAACGTATTCCTCTCCAGCTACCCGTAGTACAATAGGTAGGCCCAAAGGAGGGCTAATAATATATATAGCGAACACACATACCCTCTTAAAAGTGTTTAATGTATTCACTGATCCTAACTGCCAGATTTTATCCCTCTCTCTTCCAAACAAGGACATTATCCTCCTAGTAAATATGTATAATAATCTAGACGAGAATGACTTTTTGATTCTTGTCAGAAACATACAGGAGAGACTAAGAAGTGTTTATCAGTGGAAGGACCACCCCGGAATGATTCACCTCCTATGGGGAGGTGATTTTAACCTTCACCCATGTTCTATGGCTAACTCCCAATGTTGTGGGTTTGTGGACGAACATGAGATTTCATTAGCCCATTTCGTCCACAACAAATCGGGAAATATAATGAATAATATACTTTCCGACTTTGACCTGGTAATTGCTAATAGCCCAAATCTGGAAAAAAATCTTTTCTATCCGACCTATGTGGGCAGAGGCCATCAAACGACAGTCGACTATATTCTTCTGTCTCCAGGACTGCTTCCGATGGCCAAAGCCTACCAGGTCATCGCTAATCCACTAAGTGACCATTCCGCATTAAAAATGGACATTCATATTATTGAATCCAAATCCAAGTTCACCGAAATAGCCAACACTCTCACCCAAAACAGGTTAGAGCTAGCAAAAAACAACGGATTCTCAATAAAATGGGAAAAAGTTAATCCCAATGAACTCACGAAAAAGTTAGTGGACCGGGCATATCCAAACATAATTAAATGCTTGGACCTTGCGGCAAACCATAAAGAGGTTCTAAACAATTTTATAGAAATCCTAGAAATAACTAAGGGATTGCTCACGACGAAAACAATAACTAAACACCCCAGGAAGAAAGGGTGGTTTAACCACAATTGCACCAGAGCCCTATCTGATTTAAAATCCGCTCTCCACAATAAACCGAGAGATGCGGGCTTTATCCAACTCCTTAGACGCAATTACACTCAAGAACGCAAGCTAAGAGTTCAGCAACTGAAAGAGAAGCTCTGGGAAGATCTAAATAGGAGCGCTCTCTCAAAAAATAGTCAGGCCTTCTGGCGAACGGTCAGATCCCCCTACTTTACAGACAACAATTCCCCCAGGATAGAGGTAGCCATAGATGAGGACACCTGGGTAGCACATTTCGCAAATATTTTTAAAGATCATGTGTGCGTAGATGGGCTAACGAACCTCCACGCCAAGGTACAATACCCAATTCCATTGTCCTTTGACATCCCCGATATATTAGTGGCCCTAGAAAAAAGTAAGACTTGTAAAGCGCCTGGCCCTGATGGCGTCCCAGAGGACCTTTTTAAATTTAACCTAGATCTATGGGCGCCTATTCTCACAAGAGTGTGTATAGCTGCAGCCAGTGAGGGCGTATTAGATTCTTGGACCAAGTCAATTATGGTCCCCATTTTCAAGAAAGGGGACCGCCAGGACGTGAAATGTTATCGCCCCATTTCACTCCTGGACTCTCTGGGAAAGTGGTGGGGAGGGTCATCTTGGAGAGACTTCAGCAGTGGGGCGAGGAAAGAGGCATTATTTCGGACTTGTAGTTTGGGTTCCGAGAAGGTTTTGGGACGGTAGAGCAGGCCCTTAACCTCAGCCTGATAATGGGCAAATACATGCAGGCAAAGAAGAGTACGGTGTACATGGTCTATGTGGACCTGTCCGCCGCATTCGAGCTCTATTCAGGTGCCTCCGCGAGAGTTCGCTTTGGAAGAAACGGCAAGCTGACGGCGTCATTCGGAGTGGAGCGGGGAGTTAGGCAGGGCTGTGTCCTGGCCCCCTTCCTATTCTCACTTTACACCAACGGCCTGGAGGGGGATATGTTGAGGGGGGCCCAGGACCTCCCAAGAGTAAACCAGCGCCTGATCCCAGCTCTGCTCTATGCGGATGAAGCCGTCATCCTGGCGAGAACCCCGCGCGAACTCCAGAGCTCACTGAACAGATACACTAATTTCATGAGTAGTCTGGATCTAAAGGTGAATGTAAAAAAAAACGTTTGTCATGATCTCGGGGGGTGCGAAGAAAGGCACAAAAAAGATATATCTTGACAATCAAAGCCTTGAGACCACAGCCCAGTACCCATACCTAGGGATCATGATAGATGACAGGCTGACATGGAAACCAGCAGTGGAGACGAGATGCCATCTGTTTAAAAGATCGATAGCGGCCTTACAGATTTTTTCACAGAAACTGGGGAGGAGGGCCCCAGTGGAGTTATTGACAATCTATAAAGCTCAGTGCCAGGCCATCGCTCTTTACGGAGCAGGAGTGTGGGGTCACACAGACACAAGAGCCCTCCAGGTAATTGAAAACACATTTATAAGATTTCTCTTAGCAACATCAAAAGGCACATCAACCTACGCCTCCCACATGGAACTGGGAATTCCCTACCTTGAGGACCTTCTTAAAATTCAGCCATTAATGCTGTGGAGGCGCATTTGGTCATCCGACACGAATGCGCTAACACAGTCAATTGTGGCTGATACAATGTCACTTGACCAGTCCTCAAAGCTAAAGTGGCTCCGCTATATCAGAAACTTCTTCACAGACCTTGGCCTTGAGAACTACTATTTGCAACCTGACTCGATGGCTGGCTTGTCGAAGAAGAGTCTGAAGGAGCTAGCCCTCCATCACTTAGAAACATTGAGATTGACATCAGAGGCCACAAAACCATCAGTTATCCACGCGAACCTGGTCCAGACAACATATGGCATTCAACCGTATTTAACCTTACAGATTAAAACATACAAGAGAATGCTGATGACCAGATTCAGACTGGATACTTTTTTTAGATTGGTTGTTTTTCCAACAAATAAAGGCTGGGAATTAACTTTGCCCCCATGTCCATGTGATGGGAAATCTATACAGTCCAACATACATGTGATCATGTTCTGTAAATTTTACCATCCGCACAGAAAATGTTGGCTTCTTCCCACATTTAGGCGGTGGGGTCTCAGACAGTGTCGACCAGCATTTTATCGACTGCAATTGCTAAAGACCGAAGAAGTGTGTTATGTAGCTCTAAACTTTTTAAAATGTATCATGAATCACAGAAAAAATCTTTAAAATATTTTTCCTGATAAAATAATAACATTGAAATGCATTACTATTTTAACATGCCTGCTTATATTCAATTTATACTGTCTTTTGTATGAACCTTTAAAAAAAAAAAAATCACTGTATAACCTGCACCTTTTTATCAATTGTATTGCTGATTGTCTCTTTTATGCTTTTCCTTGTGATAAACCGAATAAAGATTTGTTATATTATTTAACTGAGAGACTTTAATCATCTTTTAAGTAATCTTAAGTGTAGTATTGTGGATTTTTGTTGTTTGTGGTCTTGTGTTTAAGTCTATATAAAGAACACTTATTTTTATAAAACCTATGTTGTGTCCATCTGTAGTGTTTTCAATGTATTACTGTGTATATTCACAAATGCTTAACACACTCCCTATGAGATTAGCCTGTCTGCTCGTGTCAAGCTACCAAGGGGGTGAGCAGGGGTTATTAAGGAGTGTAATCCCCTTATCCTGACTTAGAAGTAAGGGTCCCTATCTGGACAAAGGTGAATACCATTGCCAACTAGAGACCCCCAGATCTAACATTGGTGGTCAGCGGTGAGGATTTGGACTTTGCATTTGTGTTCATATACAGTGATTGGTGTACACTACTAGTGAGTAAAGACCAAACGCGACCACATACTTTGTTTAGAATCTTTTTCCTTGGACTGTTAGTTTTTCATGAAAACTTCCCATTTTTACTACCATGAGTAAACCGTGTTCTATATAAAGAGGGTAACCCATATATACTACCTGGCCTGGGTCAATGAGTACAGTATCAAAATGTGTGGTCGCGGAGCAAACAAAACTTTTCATGCAATTATAGTAGCATTCCTTTTTCCTACCTCACCCAGAGCACTGTAAAATATTGCACATTTGTTTCAATGTGCAATTGTATGGCTCCTATCTGTAAATACTTTGAATTGAATTGCATCAGATATCCTTGAACGATATAAAGTCACAGAAGTGGACTTAGACCACATAAATTTGAGTTGTGTTTTGTGCTACTATATTTGCATGAAAAGTTTTGTTTGCTGCCGCGACCACACTTTTTGATACTGTACCATGATTAAACCAGCATCTTTTGCATCTATGGATCTTAAATTTGAGGAAGAAAGGTTGGCAACCTACACTGTGAAACAGCTCAAGTATCTCTGCAGGAAATTGAAAGTTGCTACACCAGGCATTTCTAAAAAGGAAGATTACCAGAAGGTGCTGAGGGCCTGGGTAGAAGCAAGAATTGCCCCTGATCTTGTAGAGCAGCCAGTTGGGGATGCAGATGGGCAAATTGATGGGCCAGAGTTTCCAGCCAGGGGAGGGGTGCCGTCCCTACCTGGCAGCAGCATCTCTTGCAAAGAACTGTCTCCCAGAGAGCTGGAAGACAGGGAGAGAAATAGGGCACTAAAGCTGGAGTTGGCTAAGCTTAAGATGGAGTCAGAGGGAAACAGAGAATAACAGGTTGCCTTTGGAAAGAGAGAGAATGAGAATGGAGCATGAGAGAATGTTGAGGGAGTTAGAAATCAAGGCCAAGGGCTTAGAACTCAGTTCCTCTGGTGGCAGCGCACCATCTGTGCCTTCAGAAGGTGGAGTACATATTCCCAAGGATGTCATCAAAGATTTTCACAAGAATGAAGATATTGGGCAGTGGTTTGCAGCCTATGAGATAGCAATGTTGGCCCACCGGGTCCCTGAGAAGGATTGGGGAGCGGGGTTGAGGGCCGCTTTTTAACTGAAGGTAGGGATACTTTGTTAGACTTGCCCAGTACTCACAGGATGTCTTATGCCCACATGAAGGAAGCACTGATGACAAGGTATGGATTAACTCCAGAGCTCTATAGACAGAGGTTCAGGAATTGTAAGAAACTGGAGGGAACCACTTGGGTAGACTATGTGTCTTTCTTTTGCAGAGCTATGGATGGTTGGGTGAGGGGTAGCAATGTTGATAATTTTCAAGAGCTCTATGACTTGATTGCTAAGGAACACTTGTCTGCTAATTATTTTCCAGAGCTACGCCAGCACCTTATTGATAGCAAGTTGAATAACCCTAGAAAACTTGCTGAAGAGGCGGACCGCTGGGTCAGTACCAGGGTCCTGGGTAAGTATCAGGGACCCCCTGTTAAGGATCGACTCCTGGGTCAGGGAAACAATAATTTTTTGAAAAGGTATACACCCAGGCAGACTTTAGCTACAAGGAACTGGCTAATTCGCAACACATTTTGTGAACAACATATGATAGACACACAAGGAGTAAACAGGAATCTAAAAGATCAAATAGTTCATTCTCGCCACAAACCCAAGACACAAAATATCACATTCATCACATTCATCCAGAAATCAATTACTGGAACAAACGCAGTCAGAGGTACCTCACGGTGTGGGTCATGCCACTCATGTGACAGCATTGTGACTGGTGAAAGTATGCAATTCAAAACGATAACTATTCCGGCTAAAGAGCTATGGAATTGCAACACGAAAAACGTGGTATATTTGATCATATGCCCCTGCAATTTGGGCTATGTCGGGGAGACGTCACGCATGATCAAAACAAGACTTACAGAACACAGGTCAGCAATTAAAACAAAACGATTAACAGCCCCACTTGTGAATCACTTTTCAGAATATAAACATAAACCGGAGGACATGAGATGGCGCATCCTAGAGAAAATTCATGTACAAGAAAACCAAGGTGGCAATGAAATACGAAAGAAACGTGAGGTCTTTTGGATCTTCACCCTTGGGACTTTTGAACAGGGTCTGAATCAAGATCTACCCTGGGAGAACGCAATAATATAAATACATAGTCAGTCATTATTAAATGCACTCCCCTTGACATGACTGAATATTTAATCACTGGTCATATAATTAGGTAATACCTTTTTAAATTGTAGCCCCGCCTCTTCTTTGGATTAGGTAACATTGCAAAATAGGTAATATCCTCTTAAAACCTAACCCCGCCTCCTTCATTGGAAGTATATATAAAGCAATGGAAGAAGGACTTCTTGTGATCTTCCATTTTTTCACTTGAAACCCTGACGGAAGGAGACGCACTGCATTTTGCCATCCGGAAAACGGTAAGAGCCTAACAAACTCTGCGCTATGTCTGCTTGACTCGCTGCAGACTACTCTGTCGGATTTTGGCTGGAAGCCGTATCGGTGAGGCTCCAGCATAGGAACTAGATAACTATTAACTCTAAATTAGTCACTAAGGGTAGTATTTTTCTTATATCTCCCCCAGATTTCTGGTCAATACTGCACCTAAACGGGCACTTTGTATAACGCAATCGATATCCATACGGAGGTACCGCACTGAAATAAGCCCCTGGGAAGCGAAAAGACACAAAAACGCCTTTGTCTCCTGTCTTCGAATCGAATTGAATCCAAAAGGTAAACAAACGCTAAGGGACTCGGACAAAATGTTTACAACAAACCGAGTTGAACATTAACCCAGTTTAAGGGACAAACACCAAATGATTGTTGTTTTCTCTATTTTCAGGATGTTTTGGGGATTACAAAACCATTAGCATTCCTATGTCTCACCACCATTAATCGTAAAACGCTGGGAGCGGTGGAATTGAAAAACGCCCTTAAATACCGCGGCTCCTCACAGATCCCGGGTTTTCATCACGCACCGTTTGGTTTGGGACAACTGTGTTTACTAGATGAGGTAAATTATGAAAAGATAAAAACCAATAACATTGAATACTACCTGAAGATGATTAAATAGCATCAGAACAAATAGATTTGAGTCTATTTATAATTTTTTTACATAGGAACTTACCCGCTAAAAACGATTAAGTGGACCGTTCTTTTGCCGACGGCTAAAAGAAATCGACCCTTGGCCGTATTTTATGTTGAAGACTGACGAGGAGGAAACGGAGGTAGAAGTGAGAAGTACGCAGTGAACACTGCTTTCTCAGGTAAAACCTCCAATGAGTAAACAATAGGGGTCAGAGATGGAAATTCGTTTTGCCCCCAATAATAAATGTGTAATAAGAAACTGAAATACCAATATGTTTTGTCTTTTCTATTAAACAGATATCACATACCGCCCACATCTAATATAAAGAAGGTGCCTCACTCCCAACATCATTTTTGTGCAGTCTTCCAAAAAAGGTTACAGTGGAAGGTTACTACCAATTTCTCTTTGTGGGTAAGAAATTATTCGAGATAATAAGAGAGTGGTTATAAAGACCATGAAAGCGAATAGGGATTAGGTATCACGCTGAATAGCTGTAACAAAAAATGGTGAATGTATATTGCGGTTTGGCTGTTCCCACTCGTTTAGAGATGAGGAACTGAGTGATGACATGGATACATACACAGTTAGCAGCCATTAAAATAGTCAACTAAAGAATGGTTGTCTTGATCAGCAAATACTCTTTAATATATTAATGATTAGATAAGGAATTAGTTTGATAAACTCCTTAATGATGTCTAAACTTGTCTAATAAGAATAAGCCTTTAAATGTTACGTAACCCTTGTAGATGGTAAGGTACCTTTCCTCTCCTATCTTAAGAAAATGTTCACTTATCTGGTTCCGCTAGAATATAGATATATAGAAATGTTACTGTTACCAAAATGAATGCACTTTGTGGTTTCTACGATTCTGTATTATCATCCATATGCAATACACAAGCCTGGCTAAGAAAATGAATCCTATTTGACGTTATTTTAGAGCTAACGCATAATATGTTTTTATTGAATACAAAAATTGTCAATGGACTGTTATGAACTGTTGTGAATTGTTGGTCACCTTCGGTTAGTCAAAACAAAAGTTGCTGAATGTAACCTAGAAAGTGTTGGCCATACATTTATCTAAAAATCTGTTTCATTCTGTCTAGAAAAAAGTGGCTGCATATTCTAAAGTCCTGATGAAGACAAAAGATTTGTCGAAACGCGTTGACACAGCCCAAGTCTAACAAAATTTGGAGAAATAATTTTGAAACTAACTTTTAATTGTTTTCTTTTCTATTTTGTTTTAAATAATGTATCATGGAATTGCCATTCATAATCAATGTATCAAATTCTTGACTGTATACATCATATATACGCAGTGATATTTACTAACCCTTCTTTTTATAATTTTTAAAAAAAATCGAAATTAAAAATATATTTTTGATATCATAACAGTCTGTTGTACTATTTTTTTTTATTTATTTTTTTACTCCTTGTGTGTCTATCATATGTTGTTCACAAAATGTGTTGCGAATTAGCCAGTTCCTTGTAGCTAAAGTCTGCCTGGGTGTATACCTTTTCAGTACCAGGGTCCACAAGGGTCTTGTGGGAGACTCTGCCAAAGGGGGGCAGGGTCCCCAGCAGAGGAGTGGTGGGGCAAAGGGTAAACAGAGGGAGTTACAAAAAGGTCCCCGTAGTAATTCCCAAGAGAACCAGGGTAAGGGTTCCCAGCTTCCCCCTGAAAAGAAGTCAGGACCCCCAAAGGGTAAACATGTTCATAGGGGGCTTGTTACCTGCTTTCAGTGTAAGCAGGTGGGACACCGTTGGTATGATCCCGAGTGTCCTCAGAAAGGACAGTATGTGCCACCCCGTGCACCACCCCGTCAGATGGCCAGTGTAGCCCTGGGTGGGGAGGAGATGGGTGCCCAAGGTGGGTGGGGTCCCGCAGAAATGTCCCTTGTCTCATTAGGAGACTTTGAGGTGGTCCCTCAAACTCAGCTGCCTGCTAACACTAAAAAATACAGGCAGTGGGTAACCATGATTGGCCATAATGTGGAGGCTCTCAGAGACACAAGAGCAAGTGTGACATCTGTCAAGTGTCACTTGGTCTCTGAAGAGCAGGTAGTCCCCAATGCATTCTTCCAGTTGTTGCCGCTGACAAAACAGAGAGCCATTGCAAGGTGGCTCAAGTTCCCTTTGAGTGTGGGGGGGTCTCTGGTACTCTTCAAGTAGCTGTGAGGCCATCCATGCCTGTTGGCTGTCTGTTAGACAACGATTTAGAAGCTCCCCTTGGGCTAAGGGGGAGAGGAAGTCGCATTTAGAGATGTTGGTCTGCCTGAGTGGGCATGTGTGACCACTCAGTCTATGGCAGTTAAGGGTGTTCAAGAGACCCTGGAGCCTGGTCTTATTCTGGGGCAGAATAAGATCTTTGAAAGGCTTGTCTCCCACTTTTATTGGCCCCAGATGCGGAAGAGTTCAGATACTCATCATAGGACCTGTCAAACTTGTCAGGCAAGTAGGAAGAGTAGGAGGAGGCACAAGGCCCCTCTCCAACCCTTCCCTATAGTCAGTACCCCCTTTGAACGGATAGAGAGGGACATTGTGGGGCCACTGGACCCCGAGGCAGCCATGGGCAACAGGTTTATCCTGGACTTGGTGGACCATGCTACCTGGTACCCAGAAGCCATTCCGCTCAGGACAGTGACGGCACCCGTGGTGGGACGTGCACTGATGGGGATCTTCTCCCGTGTGGGGTTCCCCAGAGAGGTTGTGTCTGACCGAGGTACAAACTTCATTTCTAATTATATGAAGTCTCGGTGGAAGGAGTGTGGTGTTCGCTACAAGTTCACCATTCCTTACCACCCACAAGGTAATGGGCTGGTTGAAAGATTCAACCGGACCCTTAAAGGCATGATCATGGGTCTTGAGGAACCAATGAGGTGTAAGTAGGACGTCTTCTTGCCATGCCTTCTGTTTGCCTACCGAGAGGTGCCACAGAAGTCTCTAGGGTTCAGTCCTTTTGAGCCTTTGTATGGTCACCCGGTAAGAGGACCTTTGAGTTTGGTCAAGGAAGGCTGGGAGCAATCTCCCAGGAAACCTGCCCAGGATGTATACAGCTACATGCTGAAACGGTAAACAATATGCTAGATTCAAGATCCTAAACAATTACAAACAGTGAACAAAGCCAGGTCACTGTTTGTAATTGTTTTGGATCTTGTATCAAGCATATTGTTTACCATTTCAGATATTGTGCCCTACAGCTAGCAAGATACATTATTGTTTTGTAGGGGTCCCCGTTTTTCAAAATAGTATAGCTACATGCTGGCCTTCAGGAACCAGACTCAGCGTTTCAGAGATCTTGCTCAGGTGAATCTGGAAGCCAGCTAGGAGGAAATGAAGCGGTGGTAAGATCAGAATGCCACTCTGATTGAGCTTCAGCCTGGACAGAAAGTTTATGTCATGGCCACTGTGGAGCCTTGTGCGCTCCAGGACAGGTGGACCGGTCCATATGAAGTGGTGGAATGCAAGAGTGATGTCACCTATCTGGTGAACTTTTGGTCTCCCAGGAACCGCTTGCGGGTTCTGCATGTTAACCGCCTCAAGCCCCACTTAGAAAGGTCCAAAGTGGGCATGCTCCTAGCGACAGATGGTGAAATGGAGGAGAAGACTGAGCCTCTTCCTGACCTCCTGTCTGCAACAGAGCAAGATGGGTCAGTGCATGGTGTCAGCTTCTCTACCACACTGAACCCTGATCAGCAGCAAGATTGTCGCCAGCTGTTGGGGCAATTCTCTGATCTATTTTCCTTGGTTCCTTGTGTCACAGAGTGGTGCGTCCATGATGTGGACACTGGCAACAGTCCTCCTGTCAAGCACAAGGCTTACAGAGTGACTGACAAGGTTAGGGCTTACATTAAGGAGGAAATCTCCAAGATGTTTGCTTTAGGGGTCATTGAGTCCTCCAACAGTCCTTGGGCCAGCCCAGTGGTCTTGGTCCCAAAGGCTGCCTCGCCAGGCGCCACACCCGAACTCTGGTTCTGTGTGGACTACAGAGGGCTCAATTCAGTAACCAGGACTGATGCACACCCCATCCCCAGAGCTGAGGAGCTCATTGATCGGTTAGGGGCTGCACGGTACCTCAACACGTTTGATTTGACGTCTGGGTACTGGCAGATCGCCTTGACTGGTGGGGGTAAGTAGAGGTCAGCAATCTCCACACCAGATGGGCACTACCAATTCCGGGTTATGCCCTTTGGGATGAAGAATGCCCCCGCTACCTTTCAGAGGTTGGTCAACCAGGTGTTGGCTGGGCTGGAGGATTTCAGTGCCGGCTACCTGGATGACATTGCAGTGTTCAGCGCCAGTTGGGAAGAACACTTGCAGCACCTCTGGGAAGTGTGGATGGCACTGCGCAAGGCAGGCCTCACTATCAAGGTGAGTAAGTGCCAGATCAGGCAGGGTTCTGTTGTGTACTTGGGTAACCAGGTAGAAAGCGGCCAGGTGGCGCCCCTACAACCCTAGATTGATATCATCCTGGCATGGGGACCCCCAAAGACTCAGACACAGGTGAGAGCCTTTTTAGGACTCACAGGGTACTACAGGAGGTTTGTCAAGGGGTATGGCAACATTGTTGCACCCTTGACTGAGCTGACTTCCAGGAAGCAGCCCAAGAAAGTGAACTGGACTGACACCTGTCAGAAGGCTTTTGAACCCCTGAAGACTGCCTTGGGTACAGCCCCCGTGCTTCATGCGCCCAATTTCTCAAAATATTTCATTGTTCAGACATACGCTTCAGAGCATGGTGTGGGGGCTGTTCTATCACAGATTAATGAAGAAGGCCTAGACCAACCTGTAGCCTTCATCAGTAGGAGGTTACTCCCACGGGAACAGAGGTGGAGTGCAATTGAGCGTGAGGCATTTGCTGTGGTCTGGACACTGAAGAAATTGAGACCATACTTGTTTGGGACTCACGTCCGGGTTCAGACCAACCGCAGGCCCCTCAGATGGCTGATGCAGATGAGAGGTGAGAACCCAAAGTTGTTGAGGTGATCCATTTCCCTACAGGGTATGGACTTTACGGTGAAACACCGCCCTGGTACAGAACACGCCAACGCTGATGGTCAGTCCAGATTTTTCCGCCTTAGTGAAGAGAACTCCCAAGGGGAAGGGTAGGTCTCCCCACATTTCAGCTGGAGGGGACACGTGTTAGACCTGGCATCATTGGCGTGAGTCTCCCTTCCATTTTTTCTGATTGCCTCCTCTGCGTTGAGATATTTTTGCTGGTTATATGCTTTGGGCACTGTGGCATTGCTAATCAGTGCCACAGTGCAAGTGCTCCTTATGTTAAATTGATGTACTGATTGGATTTCATGATTAGGTTATTTGATTTACCTGTCAGCCCCTAGTACAGTGCACCATGTGTGCCCATGGCTTGTAAATCAAATGCTGCTGGTGGGCTTGCAGCACTGGTTGTGCCACACACAGAAGCAGCTTGTAATGTGTGTCTACGGCCTCCCATTGCAAAGCCTTTGTGCAGCCTAGCACTGCCATGTCGACTTGGCCAAGTGCACCCACTTGCCAGTCTCCATATTAGACACCCCTATGGTAGGCCCAAGGGCAGGGTGCATTGTAAGTATAAGGTAGGAATGCTCTGATGGGTGTAGCATGTTCTAATAGTGAATTACAGCCATTTTCGTTTTTCACTATTAAAGGCTACCTGTTCTCATAGGCCAGAATGAGCAGCTAGAATATTACACTCTTATATTCCTAACTGACTCAGGGAACACAGTAGAAATTTGAATTTAGTATGCCTGAACTCAGAATAATAAAATACATATTTTAGTAAAGTTTATTTTAATATTCTGTGTTTGCAAATACCACTTTTAGAAAGTAGGTATTTGCTTGCCTAACCATTTGAGCCTGCCTCTGCTGGGTTGTGTATTCCTTGTCTGGGTTTGTGAGTGATAGGGCTGGGGAATTCCAGGAGACCGGCTGGGGTAGCCCGGTGGTGAATTGAGAGATCTACATCTAGATGGGCGGGAGGAGTTGCACCTGGGACCTGAATAGGGCTGGGCCTTCCTTCTACAATGCTGGCCCTGTGGCCTGTCTGATGTCTCGACCCTGCTCTGTGAAAGGAGAGGAGGAATCATGTCAACAGAGTGCTCCAGAGCTGTATCTTCCCTCCCCTGTGCTGGCTCCACCTCCTGTGGGGCATCTGATGTCTCTGCCCTGCACAGTGAAAAGAAGAAGAGAGTCATTTAAACAAAGTGCTCAGGAACTGGTTTGGACTAGGCAGAGGCCTCTCTGCCTTCAGAGAACAAAGGATTTGGGGTTATAAATATTGGGACCCTGATCCCAAGAAATTAGATCACTACTGAAACAAGAAATCTTTCTGCCTAGGAGAAGAACCAAGGAAGCTGCAGGAGTTGGACTGCCCCTCTGCCAGTGTGCTGTTTCCTGGGTTGGCCTGCAGTGGTTGCTTTATTGCCGAGGGAAAGGAGAAGGAACTTTGTAAGGACTTTCATCTACAGAATATTCTCCAAGGGCTTGAACTGTACTTGCCTCCTGCTGAAGTCTCAGGAACAAAAGACTTCACCTCCAGCTCCCTCCTCAATTTCCTTGCTGGGAATTCTGACTCCAGTCACTGGAAGCTGGAAGTGCCATGCATCGAGAAGAATCGTGTCGCCGCCGCAGCTGAAATTATCGCTACGTGGGAGAAGCTAAACTTCATTGCATCTCTCTGGAAGCGTGTGTTCATCAAAGCTGCCTGCTGTCGCATCACCGGAGAAACGTGACACCATCGAGAGAGTCGCCATCGCATTACCGGAGAAGAGTGTCACAGGGCCTGTCGCGGCTCCAAAGTACAGAGTCGTCACAAGGCTGCCAGGGCGTCATTGCATCGTCATCCCATCGCCGCATCAAGGGCGCCATCTTCTCGCATCGCAACCAGATAATTGCATCAAGGCGCCATCTTGCGCACCGCAACGGGCCCGCAAGCCGTGAATCTAGGCATCACCTTCGCTCCAGTAAGGCTCACACCGAGTAACCTACCCTGCGCAAGCATTGAGGCAGGACGCAACCGTTCCCCCGGAACACGGAACCGACGCAACTCCCCTTTTGTGAGCCTTTTGTTTACTTTGCCTAGCGCATCCAGGTACTTTGTTGAGAACTTTGTTGCATTTACCAACAACTTGAACTAAGCAACTTGCATCATCTTTTAAGTCATCTTAAGTGTAGTATTGTGGATTTTTGTCATTTGTGGTCTTGTTTAAAACCTGTGTTGTGTTAATCTGTAGTGTTTTCACTGTATTACTGTGTATATTCACAAATGCTTAACACACTGCCTCTGAGATAAGCCTGTCTTCTCGTGCCAAGCTACATAGGGGATGAACAGGGGTTATTAAGGAGTGTAATCCCCTTATTCTGACTTAGAAGTAAGGGTCCCTATTTGGACAAAGGTGAATACCATTGCCAACTAGAGACCCCCAGATCTAACACATCCTCATACATAAAAGTACTTGTAGTTCTCACAGTACACTAGCTGCACATCAGAATCGGCTTGCTCCTATGCAATTCCTCTGTGGCTTCCTTGGTCTTGTGACGTGAATGTTTAGGCCACCAACTTTTGGACCACAACCACCTCAAAACGATGATTCAGTGGAGCAGAAGACATGCACCAGTACCTATTAGGAGGCGGTAAGCCCCGGCCCTACAGGACAGAGTCTTCTGTGATACTGTAAGTACACATATCGCCATCTTTGAGGAGAACAAAGGGACTGCCTCTACGACAGTGATAGAGTGGGATACCTTTAAGGGTGTCACATAAGGCCTGTGCATCAAGATGTAGCACGGTGTAAAACATGCCTTGTGAGCCAAGAACCTCTCCTATGAACAAACAATATGAACAGCGGAAATATATGTGTGGTAGCTGCATGAAACGAGAACCTAATCACCCCTCTCTGAAAGGAGTAAAGAGAGGCGATGGTCAGACTAGGAACACTACACTATCAAATAGTAGCAAGGCTCCTATGGTCGTTGACCCCAAAGACCCCAAGAAACGGCAGTAGATCACCGGTGGGAGAGATATTGAATGTGCAAGCAGATATAAAACAGGCTTTCCAGTAGAACCAGACGTCTGTATACCAGGCTGTGTTGAGAGTGCAGGCACCCCAATTAGATGAGTATTTGAAAAGACTGACGATCCCCAAACTTAAACATCTTCAGGGACATACATCAGATGAAACCCTGACCACTGAGGAAATTGGCTTCATGATTGACTAGATCGCGTGCAACAAAACTTCTGGGATGGACGGGTTACCAGTGGACTTTTACTTCACCTACAGAGCAACCCTCTCGCCAAAGCTACTCCAAATGTACCAACAGGCCAGGCAGGAGGGCACATTGCCGGGATCCCTATGGGAGGCTATGATATTGGTACTGCCTAAGCCCAACAGGGACCCACTGGAGCTCTGCTCCTACTGGCCACTGTACACCAACCACAAGATTTGCAGGAAGGTCCTTTCAAACAGGTTGCTCCCCTGCCTCTCTACATTGGCATCAAGACCAGAATGGTTTCGTACTTGGGAGGAAAGTATATCTTAACCTATGGCGCCTCTTGTGGCTGATGGAAAAGAATCTTCATGAATTGCCTCCATACACAGCACTCTCACTAGATATAGAGAAGGCCTTCAACACCCTGGAGTAGTTTTACTTAACGAAAGTGCTAATGTGCATGAAACTAGTCCCAGAAATATTACACTGGATTAATCTCCTCTACACCAACCCGCTGTCCCACATCCGGACAGGCAGAGATATCAGTTTATTTTGAAGCATGCAGCAAAGATGCCCACTGTCGATTACTTTTGCCCTAGCCATGGATCTGTTCGCTGTCATGTTTCGGTCACAGGACCCAGCAATCAGTATACCGAGTGAGCCAAATTGAGAGGACATATCACTGTATGCTGATGATGCATTTGTGTACCTCAGGAACGTGCATTCGTATCTACCACAGGTGATGGATGTTCTAGACGATTTTGGTAGGGCTTCTAGACTAAGGCTAAATTTGACCAAATCCAGCTTATATCCCATGCACAAACTAACAACTTAAAACAGGAAGTGCTGCCACAATTAGCACTGGGGTGGCACCCTAACATCTTCAGGTATTAAGCGATGAACTTACCACACGAAAATGAACGTGTACAGGGCAACTTAGGTGATATCCAAGGTTTGCAGCTCCCTGTTGTTTTGGGGCTCCTTGCAACTATCGACCCATGGGTAGAGTGGAAAAGCAAAAATGCTGTAAATACATTTATACTACCCCTCTAGTTTACCTGCCTCTGCGCTTCTTCAGGCAGGAAATTGGACTCTGTTTCTGTTCTTATGGACTTAATCTGGGGAGCGGGCCACAAGAGAGTCGCGCTTCGCAAACTTTATTCTAACTTGGAACGGGATGAGGATGTACATTTAAAATACTAATAAAGAACTACAAACTACTGTGTGACTTGGAAGACGATTATTTCTCAATACAGCCCTTGTTTGTGATCTCCTTAGAGTTCTCACATTATCATCTGCACTAGAAGAGATGGAGGCCTGGGGTGTCTGATCAAAGAAACTCATTTGCATACAAAGGGGGGTGAAAGCCTGTTCACAAAGCACAACACAACTTGTTTATGTAAAAGTTTGAACATTGCACAGGGAGTGTGATTCAGTGTGAGTGTTGTATGACAGGAGCAGGCAGTCTTAGTTGCTGAGACATGGATCTCTGACGGGTGCCTCTTGAGCTCTTTCAACTGTTTGAGACTGTTTGAGAGGCAGTCTCAAATTCCCGGGGCACAGCTTCCAACAGCTTCCCTCATAATCTTTGATTTTTGCATCTACAGGTGATGCAGAAGCCACCTAAGACAGTAACCTTGGTGTGCTTTCTGGAGTCAGCCTCCTTCGCTTTTTCCAAACTTTGGTCAGCAAAGGTAAATGTGTCTTCTACCCAAGTGTTCTTAGTTCGCTTTTGGTAACGTGGCTTGAGCAGTATGGCCTAAGGCACGCTTGAAGGTAAAGCAAAGCAGTGGAAGTCACACATTTCAATACAGTTTATTAAAAATAGACAAGGAACTTAAAGATTCAAAACAAGTTTAGATTAAAAAGAATATTTAATATTTATTCAGAAGCAAAATCTAAAGGAGGGCTGTGATTTAAGGATTATTAATTACAAAAACAACTGTCAAAACCAAACAAAAAGGAAAATGAATTAAAAAAAAGCAGATCCACTGAATCAATCAGGAATTCACCTACAAAATTGTAGCTGACTTCGGTAGCTATGCTCAAGAGGACAAAGATAAGTTTAGTCTCTGGTGATGATTAACACTGGAATTTGAAGCAAGGTTTTTGGCTGAATCAGTCTCAGAAGGTGACGAGCTGCACAGAAGTGGCTTGCTGTGCAAAATTCCCACAAAGTAGAGTTGGGTCATCAAGTTGAACCTGAATCCACGGCCATCAAAATGCGGGAAACTTCAAGCAGTTACAACAGCTGCGAAGTCTTCGGAGCTTCCAAGTTATGGAGATGGTTCAAGGTTGATGATAAGAGCCAAAGCATGGAACGTGGCAGGCCTGAGGCCTGGTTAATGGGAAAGCAGGTTCCATTTGAAACAAAAAGAAGATGGAAAGAGAGCACTCATGTGGATCTTTGTAATACGAGGCTGTGTCCTTTTGGAACAGAAGTCATTAGGACTATTTAGAATGGGGCCAAGAACGGTTTGCATATGACTGGCCTCGTCTGTAGTTACACAAAGACTAGAGAATGTGGCGGGATGGTGCCGAGATTAACTACCAGTTCATCCATCACCTTTAGTTTTTCTCAATGATCAGCCCTACGTGGTACAGACATGAACAGATGTTGGTCCCATAGAGACCTTCGACAAAGGGACTCCTGCTGCAGCCCCCTGGTGAGGCTCATTGAGGTTGGAAACAGTTTGAGGTTCAAGCATTCCAGATCCTTGGGGGCGTGGCCTCAAAGTTCAGGATCGAATGGACTTTGTGGGTCAGTCATTGCTTATAAACACTCAGCAAACAAAACACGCTGAATGGAATGAGGCCACAAATAGTTACAAAAGAATGAGGTTAATTCAAGCATTTCCATCCCTCGCTGCGTGCTTTTCTCAGTAGAGTTTGTAGGACAATCAATGGAGCGGTGTCTTTGTGGCTGATTCATGTAAATGTTTTGTGATGCTGAAAGCTCCTCCTCGGGTTGACAGTGAGAACGTTTTATTCTCCCACATTGTCTCTCTTATATAGAAAGGTTACATTTACAACTAAAGTTTTTGAAACATTGAGAGCACGAGTCATTTTCTTTCTCATTGTGGGTTCTCTCTTGTTGAATGAAACTGAATCTCCAGCAGACGCTTCCCAGGCATTTAGAACAATGACTAGGTTTTTTCCAGGTAAGTTCTCGCAGGTTGAGTGAGACCAGATTTCCGACTTAAACTTTTCCAGCATTCAAAGAGCTAAAAAGGTTTTTGCCCAGTGTGAGTTCTCTCATGGTAAGTGAGAGTTGTTTTAAATCTGAAGCTTTTGGGGCATTCAGAACACTGATACCTTTTACGCCCAGTGTGGGTTCGTTCATGCACAGTAAGGTTGTATTTCTGACTGAAGCTTTTACAGCACTCAGAGCACTGATAAGGTTTTTTCCCAGTGTGAGTTCTCTCATGGTAAGTGAGAGTTATTTTCCGACTGAAGCTTTTCTGGCAATCAGAGCACTGATAGGGTTTGAGCCCAGTGTGGGTTCTCTCATGTTGAGTTAAACCGGATTTGTGATAGAAACCTTTTTGCCATTCAGAACACTGATACGGTTTCTGCCCAGTGTGGGTTCTTTCATGCACAGTAAGGTTGTATTTCTGACTGAAGCTTTTCCGGCACTCAGAGCACTGATAAGGTTTTAGTCCAGTGTGAGTTTTCTCGTGTTCAATTAAACTGGATCTCTGACTGAATCCTTTCTGGCACTCAGAGCACTGGTAAGGTTTTTGTCCAGTGTGAGTTCTCTCGTGTTCAATTAAACTGGATCTCTGACTGAATCCTTTCCGGCACTCAGAGCACTGGTAAGGTTTTTGTCCAGTGTGGGTCTTTCATGTACAGTAAGGCTGGATTTATGACTGAAGCTTTTACGGCGTTCAGAGCACTGATACGGTTTCTGCCCAGTGTGGGTTCTTTCATGCACAGTAAGGTGGGATTTCTGACTGAAGCTTTTACAGCATTCAGAGCACTGATAAGGTTTGTGTCTAGTGTGGGTCCTTTCATGTACAGTAAGGCTGAATTTATGACTGAAGCTTTTACAGCATTCAGAGCACTGATAAGGTTTTTGCCCAGTGTGGGTTCTTTCATGTAAAGTGAGATTGGATTTGTGATTGAAGTGTTTCTGGCATTCGGGGCACTGATGGGGTTTTAGTCCAGCGCTAGTTTTCTCATGTTTAGTGAGGTGGGATTGATGACTAAAGCTGTTCTCACAGTCATTGCTCTTATTCGAGTTGTTTGTTTCTCCAAGTTGGCTTTGTTCCTGGATACATGCCATCTTAAGACTAAATTTGATTTCTGATTGTGTACTTGTTTATGTTACAACTCAGCATTAACTTCTAAAGTACATTTCAGATGCTCTTCTTAACATATATTTAACTAATGATAGTTTTTACCTGGAGATCATTGTTCTACCTTTAAAGGCACCAATCTAACTTGTCTTATTAACTTTCACCGAGGAGCCCCTTGTATTGATTAAGATGCCCTCATGGATTAATTTTCTCCAAGTTATGCCCTGGTGAATTCACTCTAGTTTAATTAGTCTTATTTAGTGATTCTAGTTTATCACATTTGATTTAGGAGTTTTAAGGTCTTTGGGCTTTAGTGTTTGCCTGTTAGGTATGTTTGTTCATACCTGTAATGACTGATGATTAGGGCATGCCAGGGTGGTTTATGAATTATCAATAGCGTAACACTGGGCCCCTTTATACTTTCTGTGCCAGAATATGCTTTTTTGTTCATTGGTTAATGATCGACTTTGGAGTTACAGGACACTTTGAAACCACTCGGATCAACCCAAGAGACAGAGTTGGTGGGGGAAAATCTTCCTATATTGGAAATGGTAATCCAGCATCTTTGCTGTAACGACATCTGAGAAAGTGTATTTACAATGACTTTCTTTTAAACAACCTTTTCTCTCCTCTCATCTTCAGGAGACAGAGACAAAAGCTTCCGCTTGTAAACCAGGGATATTAGTCTTTTTGACGGTTCTGTCACATCACAACACGTATACGGATGCTGATCTGTTGGGGAGGATTTGCGTCTCCAAAGCATTTCTCATAAACCATCAAACAGAATTTACAACACTGAGTTTTCTCAAGTGCACTGTGTAGGTATCAGTTGTGGCCAATGTTCTCCTCAATCTCAGTTCCTGACACTTGATAAACATTTATGGCCATTTTACTATAGGGATTTGACAACTTTCACATTCACCATTTTCTTCTGCACCAACATCCTCACCATTCCTGGCACATAGAATGTGTTTTCTTCTCAAGAGCTCAAGAATGTTTTAACTTTCCTTGAAATAATCCTTTTCGTTGTATTTCACTAAATTTAAACCTTCTTTTTTCTCTTCATGCTTCAGTCACCTGTAGAAATGGAGTCAAAAATTGTAAATAAACACAAAGAAAAAATATTTGTGACCTTATACTTTGCACAAAGAAAGTATGGACAAAAACAAGCCAGGAAATGAGTTGAGTATCATTTCTGATAGTGGTGAAACAGCTCGGGGACACTGTAGATCGGGAGCTTTGGATTACTGGAGCTCATGGATGTGATAGAAAACGTAATTAATATTTAAGAAAGTAACATAAGTTGCACATATATTGTGACACAGATTCTCAGAAGCAGCCAACACTAAAAATGTTCAATTTCTGTGGCAAAAGCTGGCATCACAATGAGATATTTGAAATAATTTTAATGAATTATCAGATGTTATTTACTCCCCTGCCCACCTAGACTGTTAATCTATTCCTTTATCCAGTGATCTAGGAAGGGACATTTTATTGAACAAAGAAATTCACCTTGTTGTAATCACTGCTTTAAATGCCACTGTAGACTGACGCTGTGTGCAGTTAGCTCAGTGGAATTCACTATTTCAAATTGTGCGGATGATAAGGACTTACTTGGTGGCCCAGAACTCATCATGCTCCTCCGACAGGACCCAGGCACTGCAACCCCTGATACACCATCACAGTCTGAAGTACCAACCACCATGAGCGCCTTTCCTCTGAACATTACATTCTCTCCATTAGAGGTCGAGCAAGCCATACGAGAGAGTGCTAATTCAAAAGCCCCAGGGCCTGATGGAATACCGATTGACATATTCAAAGAAAATCTAGAACTCTGAGCTCCACTCTTGACAAACGTATTGAATACTTACAGTCAAATAGGTTTCCCTGCCACATGGCACGAAGCAATTGTAATCCCTATCTACAAAAAAGGTGATAGGCAGGACCCAAAATCATATCGACCCATTTCACTCCTTGACTCCCTGATGAAGGTAGCAGGCAGGATTTTATTGGTAAAACTGCAAACCTGCGCCAAATGCAAAGGGGTTCTTTCTAAACTCCAATATGGTTTTAAGAGTGGCCTGGGCACGGTCGAGCAGGGCCTAAATTTGGCACTGATTATGAATAAATACACGACTGTCAAGAAAGGGAACTTGTTTCTGACGTTTGTCGATCTAAGCTCGGCTTTTGATTGCTTGGATCACAATCTGCTATGGAACACCCTGACTAAGATGGGGATAAACCCACATGTTTTGAATTTCATCAAGGAACTCTATAGAGATGCAGGTGCCACGGTACGATATGGCAAAAATGGAGAATTAACTAAAAAGTTTCCCATAGAAAAGGGCGTACGGCAGGGCTGTATTCTTGCCCCTTTTCTTTTTAATTTATATATAAACGGAGTAGCAGATTTTTTAACAAATTTGGAAGTTGACTACCCTAAAATTAACGGCGAACCGGTACCACTACTCTTATATGTCGATGACGCCGTTATCATGTCACGTACCCAGATAGGCCTGCAGAAGGCTCTAACTGGCTTTTCAACCTTCATGAGTAACAGAGGGCTGAAGATTAATGTCGGTAAAACTTTCACTATGTGTTGTACCCCAACAAACAACACTAAAATTGACTGCAAAACCTTCGTGAATAAATCAAAGATAGGTGTGACAAAAACATTCACTTACTTGGGCATTACTTTTAATAATAGGGGCACATGGTCCACAGCCATTACCACTCGCAGCCTGGTCCTCACCCGCACCATAGGCGCACTAAAACAATTTGCAAAGAGACTGGGGGGGAAACCAGTCGATTCTCTGCTTAAGATCTACGCAGCGAAGTGCGTCTCAACTGCAACATATGGTGCAGGCTTATGGGGGACGGCCGACTGCACAGAAATTCAAATATTAGAAAATGCTTTTTTTCGGTTTTTGCTTGCAGTCCCAAGATCCATCTCCACGACCGTATGCCACAAAGAATTAGACCGAGTCCACATCATAGATATCATAAAGATAACCCCAGTCATGCTGTGGCACAAGATAGGGTCCTCCAAGGAGACAGCCTTCAGTAGGGATATTATCCAAGACTGCATGAATCAATCAGCTGCTACTAGGTTCACCTGGCTATCTTATGTAAAAAAAAAATTATACTCTATTGGCCATCCAGATCTGTATACAACACCAAGTATTTGTACGCAAATGCCCAAGAAAGTTCTAAAGGAAATTTGTCTTAGGTTATTAGAAGACAGGCGGTGGTTTACTGATGCTAATAAACCTACGGTTACTTCCCACCGTCTCATTTCTCATGGGCCAGGCCTACATCCATACCTGGAATTGGCATTCCCTAGTTATCATAGAATGCTACTGACACGGATGAGAACAGACTGTTTTTATAGACTGATATCTTTCCCCGTTATAAATGACTGGTCTGCCTCCTTAATCAAATGTCCTTGTGACGACATATCAACCCAGTCAAACATTCATTGCATTTTCTTTTGCAAATACTACGAGTGGGGAAGGAAGCGCTATCTGCTACCCATTCTCAAGACTTGGGGATTGAGGCAATGTAAACCAGCTTTGATTAGATTTTACCTATTACAAGATGAACCTACTATACACGCAGCGGTTGCTTTTTTGAAGTATGCAGTAAGATGCAGAGGGACGATGGTTTAATGTTTGGAAACTGTTTGTATGCTTGTATTATACTGTACATTATGACCCTCCATAGTACTATACAAACTACCCAGGTCCCCTCTGCTGTAGCTTTCTTTTTAAATACGCAGTAAGACGCAGAGGGACGAGGGTTAAATGTTTACAAATTGTTTGTACGCTGTATTATATTGTACCTTATTACATTTTTATAGTACATTACAAACTACCCAGGTCCATTCTGCTTAACCCTTTTAACCTTCTTAACTGTTTTAAGACTTGCTTTTTAATATTCTTAATGGAATTTGTGAAATATCTCTTATTAGGATGTCTAGAGTAATAATATGCCTAATGTATGACATGGATGTAGAGTATTTATAACTAATGTGCTTTTATGGTTTTTTTGTACAAACACCGAATAAAGCTATCTTTGATTTGATTTGATTTGAGAAAAAAACAGCACGACAGTAAAGAAAACGAAAAAGGGTCTAGAAAAGAAAAACACAAAACAGAAGAAAGAGAAAAAAGGCTATCTTCCACTCTCACCACATGTTCCAGCACAGGGAACTGTGCAGCAGCTGCTTGTGAACCCATAAGTTACTTCTAAACACAGTGCCCCCAAGATCAGTACCAGGTGCGGCTCCACCGGTTGCACCATCCTAAAGCAAGCCTTGTGTGCATGTGTGTCCACACACATATACTGTGCCTTTTGCTTGTAGTAGATAAGACAGAAAAGGATAGTTTAGGAGGACGTAAAGAGATGGAAGTCAGATCAAGAGAGAATAGACGCCAAAAGAACAGTCAGAGGGGGGAGAGTATCACATGGTGTAGAGAAGACAAATGTGCCAATAGTTAAGGAACTGCTGGGCAAAACTGACTTAAGAAGGAACTGGACCTGCACTACACCCCCAACATTTCCAGAAGGCATGTGGCTCCATCATATTATTATCAGAAGGTTGATAACAACAAGAATAGTGCACAGAGGGAGTCAAATGTTGAAGTGGAAGAGACAAAAACAAAACAGAGATCAAGAAAGGGAATAGAGAAAGAAGAAACAGGGGAAAAGGAAACTTAAGAGTTATAGGAATCCTTACCTGACAGTTATATTATATTTTGTTCCTCCAAGGGTGGCAGCCACGCTGCACTGCCTGGTCATCCTAGAATACCTTGAAAGGAAGTAAAGAAATAGTTTTGCGTCACACGACTATCACACTTCATCACATTTTACAAATAACCGTCCTGAACTTACAAAACAAAAGAATCCCTTGTTCTCTGGAGGCCATTGTGAAGCAAATATGGGTATGAATAAATGCTTTTTTGGTTCACCAAGAACCATGATCCCTTGCTGGAAAAGGTCTCTGTGAATATAGAGTGCACCCACAGTCTCAGAGAACAAACCCTAACAACCCAGTCCACTACTTCATAACCCCCATCTTTCCATTTGCAGACCATGAAACTTGCAAATCAAAACAATCTGGTTCACAAAAGGCATGTTAAAGTCCTTGGACATAATTCTGCCCCGTTAATAAATTAGTCAACCAGACTCTTATATTTATACAAACCATGCTCTCGGAGCAACAGCAATTCAAGCTCAAGCTGATGCAGAGTTCGAATGCTGAGCAATGGAAGCAACAAAGCTTCAACGTGTTGGCGCTTTTTATCTATAACTTATCTGAAGGGATGATGCAGAGGGTCAGTATAAATAAATCCTTCACGAGACAAAGCTTGGAACATTGAAATATTTAGACCTCCATTGAAGACAACGGAGCAGCAGCAGCCTATACAACCTGATACTGGCCCGCTGCTCTCAACATTACAATGTCCTAATACACAGCCTCTGCCGCTCTGAAATATATGGATTGGGCAGGAGAAGGCAGAAGATAGAGCCTGCAGCAGGGCACACAGGAGCCTCCCCCCTTCCTCCTCCCGTAGTCCGCAGTGTCACTGACGTCTCGGAAGGAGGGGGGGGGTTCTGCTCATCTCCTGCATCTCCCCGGCTCACCTAAATGATGAAAAGCAGTTTAGCCGAGCCCAGGGAGAGCCTGGGGCTGACTTCAGCCTCCTTTCACAGCTATTGCTGTGAATGTTCAACAATTAACCCCTGTGGTCCTGCATGCTACTGTTAACTGTTCAACATTCACACTTACAGCAGTTCGGAGTACCAGAGGTGTTTCAACCCCCTCGGTCTATGGGACACCGTTGTTTTTATTAATTAACACATTCTGCCCTCATAGGGCAAACAGTGTAATGACCTTATAGTCAGCCATACAAGGCAGTACAGCCCCTTAAAGGACCGCTCCCTTGGTAAAGGCCCTTGCCTTTGGAGCTACAACAAGCTATAAAGCTATATTAAAAGTTTCAAACAATTTCTGAAGGCAAAAACATGGTTACTCAGTCCGAGAAATAATTATCATAATATTTGCAGGAGGATTACATATTGGTAACCTCTAAAGTATATCAAAAGCGAGACCCAGAAATAACTCTAACTCTAAAGTCAATAGACAGACCACACACAACAAATGTGTGCTAAGAAATAAGAAAACGTTTTTCTATAATATCAAATAGCAAACCGACATAGAATCTGCTTTTTTAAAAATCAAGAAAAAGTTCTTAAGTCCAATATCAGTAAGAGGACTGACATGTAGTCTGACTTTAGGAAAAGTGTAAAATAAAACAATACCAGCAAATATCCCAAAACAGTCATTTTATACGTTTTTAGACAGAGAGAACACATTATTGACATGGTTCACGATGAGGTAAAAATGACATCAATCAATGAATGTTCATGAAAACATGGCACAACAAAATGAAATGTAATAAACCACACCTACAAAATGTATAATAAATTGTGACTCTTCCCCTAAAAGCCACAAGTCCTTTTACAAGGTTATTCCCTAACATAATATTTGTATCTTAATCACAGTTTAAGTTTGTGGCCATTCATCATTGACCCAATTTGTACGGGAACATTTGCTGGCAGCTTATTAGTTGTTTATTAGAAATGCCTACAACTTGGACTCCTTTCCCAAGAGGGGTGGGTTGGGAGCTCCCGTCAGTCTGACTGTGGAACGGGAGGCACATTTATTGATTAAAAGGGAAGCTGGATTGCCATTTACTTCTTCTACAAAAGGGCCACTCTGGGTCTCAGGTACAGTCATTGTGTCTGATTCAGTCCAGTAGAAACTCCTAGTGTGGATGCAAGTTGTGGTAAATTCGCATTAATCACTGAAGGATTTTGTTGAAATCCTGAATTTGTTGAGAATTTGGCGTTCTATTCTGCACTGGGCTGTAGGACTATCGGGACTGAAGGTATGTTCCAATTTGACTGCCTTTGATTCTGCAGGCTCGGCACAGAGGCCAGTTGGGCCTGGGACCATTGGCTGTGACATCCCATTCTGTGCCATTTGTATCATATTACCGTTTCCCAGTTTTCTGCTAGCATGGCAAGGAGTGTGTCTTATTCTGCACGTTATTAATATTTTAGGTATTTATATTACCACGGTTAGTAAAACTGATACCTTGAGAAATCAAAATTCTGGATGCAACGCTAAAAGAAAGGCAGACATGAAACCAAAAGCGTCCTCTTCTGCCCGGTCTCCGACTTTGCTATATTGTGTAAATCTGCACTAATTTGTGTCGCTCTCATTATTTTTGATGAATAGACTTGCTTAAACCTTTGTCTTTAAATTACATGATTAACTCTTTATACTTTCGATAACAATCTTGGGTTATTTTGGGGCGCTTCACTCTGTGGCTGTTCAACTGGCCACTTTACAACCAACTTTAACTTATTCCAGAAATCTCTTCGGACAATAAATTCAAAGACCAGATTCAAACCCATCCACAGCACCTTCAAACCAGTTACAATCTTCTCCACCTCCGAGCACCACTTTTCTGGTTGCTTGTAAGCGTGTGGAAATTCGTTGTGAATGTATAAAGATCAGCTCTCGACCATGACACGTACGCTCCTCCATGCACTTCTTAATGGAAACTCTTTTACATAAACTGTTTCCGACTCTGAACCACATTCGTCAGCATTCCCTATTTCTATACTTTTCCTTTGTGTTTTTCTCCCTTTCATTGTCCATTTGTTTGTATTATTTCTTCTCATCATCCCAATCTCTCAGATGTATTCTTAATGGTACAACTGTCACACTTCATAATGCTGAATTCACATTATGCTCTTTTGATAAATCCTCAAGTTTCTCATAAGCGTCACATGCACACTTTGACGTTTCCAAATTCAAATATTTAAATTCTTCTTCATTATACAACATTGTCATCTCTGAGCCAATCATACCATTTATAATTTCTTCTAATGACATGTTTTGTCTTAAAATATCAGTTTCTTTTGTTTGCTCTTCATCTATCCGTACGCTTCGCTCTCCTGCACCTTTCTCTACCATTTGCATTTCCATACGTGCCTCATTATATAGTGGCGGTCTCTCTCAACCAACAAATCATTTAGAAATTCTTCTTCTTCATAACCCCTCTCCTTCTCTCCCATCTCTTTCTTTTTGTCATCCTTTTTGTTGTTCTTTCTTATCAGCATTTATTTTCCTTTAGTCTATGTCATCAGTAATGAAAGTAAAATCACACATGGCTTCTGTAACCTCCTCCCTCCATGTTTTTTTCCGTAAACTCACCCTTGCATCAAATCAATGGTTTATGGTCGTTTTAACCTGACCTTTCAACATTTTGTTATGTTGCTTCTCATTCGCTACAACATCCCACAGTTAGAAACTGGGGTTTTGGTTGACTGGGGTGTAAGCCCTGTTCAAGCAGCAACCACAATCCGAGTCAGAGTAAGGGGCGCTTTCCCTTACCAGTAATGTTGCAAGTGGATTCACTCTGTAGAGATTTGGAGAATGTAATGTTCTCCTCTTGTTGTCACCATTATGTGCATCAATAGAGCGTAGTGAACCCGATTTCAAAACATCACATTGAGTAAAGTCTATGAAGGATACATCACCGTTTGTGTGCACCTTAGAGCCTCAATAAATGCGGCAGCGAGACTCATCACTGGCTCGAAAAGAAGCTCCCACATTTTCCCAGACCTAAAATCTCTAAATTGGCTACCATTTGAAGCCAGAATTCACCTAAAAATAGCACGCATGACCCATAAGGCTATACATCACAAGACTCCCAGCTACCTAGCACTGAAGCTGACGATATCTGGTGGGACAAGATCCTCAAGAAGTGCGGAAAACCTGCTGTTGAAACCACATAGATTCAACAAAAAGAAAACATACAAACAAACCTTCTCTGGGATGGCGCCCAGGATATGGAATAGTCTCCCCCCAGAAACCAGACTGAATGCTTCTACCGCATCGTTCAAAAAGGAAGTAAAAGCGATTTGTATGGCAAAATTCACCGGATCTTAGACCAAAGAAACTCAGAGTTTATTTGTACCCTTACTGGTAATCCTCACTGCCACAAGGGTCCATTCAGTCACTCTAGTCACTTTATCTGACCGCGACTTGATTCATTGGACTTTCTGTTTCTGTTTGTACCCTACTGCCTCCCTTCGCACGAGTTTTTTGTATATGTTACTTACATGCATCTATCCGTTTGTATAATTACCCTGATGGAATGTAAAGCGCTCTGATATCCGCAAGGATCTTGTTCGCACTCTATAAAACTTTCAAAAATAAATAAATAAATAAAAATAAAAATAAGGCACAGTGTACAGTGAGGACTCGAGGAAACTGCTTGGATGACTCGTGCAGTTCTGTAGTGCGGGGTACGGAATCTCTCATAATACTGGTTTTTACATGTGTTGTGCCCAGGATCAATGAGCCTTGAGCCTTAGAAGCACGCAGTCGCTTTTATTGTAATTGTAGGTGGCGGTACACGTTAGTGGCTGTTATCCAGATCTAACTTGTATCTGGGCCAGGAAGCCTCAGGGGGTTTGTGGAGGAAGGCGGGTCTGTTGTGATATAATGACCAGTGGCTAATATTAGTCCTCAATATCCCTGGGAATGGCATCACATCCCTTTAATCCTAATGATGTCCATGGCATTATAGGAAATGACATCACATTACAATGGACCCAGTGTGGCTACAGATGAAGATTCGATGTAGTGATGAGTGATGCACAGCGATAGTGTTGACCGGTTAAAAGTTGGCTTAACAGTTTGTGGGTGCCATCAGGAAAACTACAAGAGAAGACATAGATAAAAGACTTGTGAGGACTGCCTCAATGATGCTTCCGTTCACCAAGGTGTGTGTGTAGTGAAGTGTTGGGAGCTCCAGTAGCTGTGGTGAGGCATGTAAGGTATGATATGGCTTTTCACCCTCCATTACAGAGCCAGGCCAGGACCAGGCAACACAGCCGCTCTCCCTTCAGTGACATGGCAGAGATGGCAGTAAAGCTGTGTCTATATCTCTTCCGCTCCCGCCAGCATGGGGAGGACCAGAAAGTGAGCTGGGACCTAGGAAGGACCAGGGCTTGAGCCGGGGCATGGTGAAGACCGGGGACATGAGCAGTGGCCTGGAGGGGACCAGTATATGAGTCGGGACCTGGTGAGGACCAGGATGTGAGTCGGGACCTGGTGAGGACCAGGATGTGAGCCGGGGCCTGGTGGGGACCAGGATGTGAGCCGGGGCCTGGTGGGGACCAGGATGTGAGCCGGGGCCTGGTGGGGACCAGGATGTGAGCCGGGGCCTGGTGGGGACCAGGATGTGAGCCGGGGCCTGGTGGGGACCAGGATGTGAGCCGGGGCCTGGTGGGGACCAGGATGTGAGCCGGGACCTGGTGGGGACCAGGATGTAAGCCCTGACTGTGGGAGGATCAGGATGTGAGCTGCGGCCTGGTGGGGAACCAGGGTGTGAGCCGGGGCATGGTGAAGACTGGGGCATGAGCCAGGGCCTCCTGAAGACCAGTGTATGAGCCTGATGAGGAGTAGAGCATGACCCGTGGCCTGGTGGGGACCAGGATGTGATCCGTGGCCTGCTGAGGACAAGGATACGGAGCCCACTTTCGCTCACCGGGGGTAAAGAGCCATTCTGGGACGAGAGGGTTCTGCTGCATAGGAATGCCAGAGCAAGGGGAAGGGGTCCCAAACCATGATCTTCAAAAGAAGGAGGGGACAGGCAGAAGAAGCCAGTTTCATTTACACCCCTACCCTCTGGACCCAGCCAGATGGCAGGCGTAAGGAAGGAATGTGCAGATGCCGGGGGGAGGGAGAATATGGAGATGAGCCATCCTGGAGGGTGGTTTAGTCAGCTCATGTCTCTCTTCAGCCACATTGAATTTTGGAGAAATAGTGCTTTCAGGGAGGCCATTGCCCCACACTTTGGAGGAAATGGTCATGCACTGGGGTGCTGCCCTGCTCTTCATTGGACAGGAGTGCCTTCCTGTGCGACCCCAGAGAACACCGAATAAGGACTGCCAAGCAGGACACTTGATTTGCACCATCAGGCCCGGCATCCTGACTGACTGCGCTTGCTGCATTATCTGAACTACAGCCCTTTAAATGTACCTTGTTTCAAGAGGAATAAAGAGTGGGCTCCGTGCAAGCTACAGGTTAACAGAGCTCCCCTGCATCAACTCCACCAAGAGCCCCCTGAGTGGAGTGAATCCAGTGGACTTGTAAGGGTGTTGTCCAGGTGCATTGTGGGAATTGTGGTCCTAACCTTTCAAGGACCATTTTGGCAATTTCAGACCCATGGATTGTGTTTTCGGCACTTTGGACCATCAAGAGTAACTTCATGAAGAAGTTCCAGATGTTTGGGAAAGTTTGGTGAACTTTTGTGAGAAAACTCCATAGGGAGACCGGACTCTCACAGAAAGGCAATCCGGCGAACCCTCACTGAATCTGGCCTGCTGGAGGAGGTTGCACGACGTCTGGCGAGAATTCCTCCAGAAAAGGTTCCTAGTGTAAAGGTAAAATATTGGCCGGGGCGTCCCACTTAGTGTATCCAACCAGGGATCGATCTCGTCAGCCTCAAACTTTGACCTTGTCCCGGTCAGAGGCGACCAAATGTACAGAAGTGGCTCTATTGGTTTCTGAGCACTAGAAAGTATGTCATCTTTAAAAAATCACATCTCTGGTAACCTACATTTGATTTTTTTGTTTTGATGTCATTTAAAAGAGAAACATATTACCAATTTTTATAAATGGGTGTTGGATTTTTAATGTGGGTTGTGCCTCAATTATTTACTGGATTGGTGTTTTTAAATGCTTAACATACCTGTCTCTGAAGTTAAGCCTGCCTGCTCACAGCCAAGCTACCAAGGGTTGAGCATGGGAATACTTTTCTCAGACCTATTCTGAGCCCTATATCGTGTCCGTGGTATTATTGCCAGTGGTAGATATATATTTACCACAACTATTAAGCCACTTTCCAACAATGGGCCTTACCTCCCACTGGACAGGCCTCGTGTTCTCTGCATCCCTCCTAGACACGCCCCACCTCCTCTGAACCCCCCCCCCCCCAGCTCAGGACAGACCTCCCTTCCTCTTCATCTCTCGGACAGACCTCACCACCTCTTCACCCCCTGGACAGGACCGGTCTCACCTCCCCAGCACACACCCCTGCCTCCACCCAGGACAGGCCTCAATTGCTCTTCACCCCTTTGGGCAGGATTGGCCTCACCTACTCTGCACCTCTGGACAGGCATCACCCCCACTGCACCCCTGGACAGGCCTCTCCTCCTCTGCAACTCCTTGAAAAGGCCTCACCTCCTCTGCAGCCCCCGGACAGTCCTCACCATCTTTTCACCTCTTCAGGACAGGCTCCACCTCCTCTGAACTCCCAGCACAAGACACACATCCCTTCCTCCCCACCCATCCTGGACAGGCCCCACCTCCTCTGAAACCAGCCAAGCAAAAGACAGGCCTTCCCTCCACTTCAGCCCCTGGACAGGCCCCACCTACTCTGTACCAGCTTTGGTAGGCAACGCCTCACCTATGCTACACCCACCTCTTATCCCCATGGATAAGACATCCATGGCACCCACTGGACAGGCCCCACCTCCTCTCCACCCTCGTGGACAGCCTCACCTACTCTGACCCCTGGACAGGCCTCTCCTCCTCTGCACCCCTGGATAGGCCTCACCTCCTCTCCATCCCTGGACAGGCCTCACCTCCTCTGCACCCCTGACCTCATCTGCACCCCCTGGACAGGCCTCACCTCATCTGCACCCCCTGGACAGGCCTCACCTCCTCTGACCCCCTGGACAGGCCTCACCTCCTCTGCACCCCTGGGCTGGCCTCACCTCCTCCGCTACCCTGGACAGGCCTCTCCTCCTCTGCACCCCTGGACAGGCCTCACCTCCTTTATACCCCTGGATAGGCCTCTCTTCCTCTGCACCTCTGGACAGACCTCTCCTCCTCTGCACCCCTGGACAGGCCTCTCCTCCTCTGCACCCCTGGACAGACCTCATCTCCTCTGCACCCTCTGGACAGGCCTCTCCTCCTCTGCACCCCTGGACAGACCTCTCCTCCTCTGCACCCCTAGACAGGCCTCTCCTCCTCTGCACCCCTGGACAGGCCTCTCCTCATGCACCCCCGGACAGGCCTCACCTCCTCTGCTCCCCTGGACAGGCCTCTCCTCCTCTGCACCCCTGGACAGACCTCTCCTCCTCCGCACCCCTGGACAGGCTGCACCTCCTCTGCACCCCTGGACAGGACTCACCTCCTCTGAACCCCTGGACAAGCCTCACATACTCTGCCCCCCTGGACAGGCATCTCCTCCTCTGCACCCCTGGACAGACCTCTCCTCCTCTGTCCCTGGACAGGCCTCACCTCCTCTGCACCCCTGGACAGGCCTCTCCTCTTCTGCACCCCTGTACAGGCCTCACCTCCTCTGCACCCCTGGACAAGCCTCACATACTCTGCACCCCTGGACAGGCATCTCCTCCTCTGCACCCCTGGACAGACCTCTCCTCCTCTACACCCCTGGACAGGCCTCACCTCCTCTTCCCCCCTGGACAGGCCTCACCTCCTCTGCACCCCTGGACAGGCCTCTCCTCCTCTGCACCCCTCTGGACAGGCCTCACCTCCTCTGCACCCCTGACAAGCATCTCCTCCTCTGCACCCCTGGACAGGCCTCTCCTCCTCTGCACCCCTGGACAGGCTTCACCTCCTCTTCCCCCCCTGGACAGGCCTCGCCTCCTCTGCACCCCTGGACAGGCCTTACCTCCTCTGTACCCCTGGACAGGCCTCTCCTCCTCTGCACCCCTTGACAGGCCTCGCCTCCTCTGCACCCCAGGACAGGCCTCTCCTCCTCTGCACCCCTAGACAGGCCTTACCTCCTCTGCACCCCTGGACAGGCCTCTCCTCCTCTGGACCCCTGGACAGGCCTCACCTCCTCTTCCCCCCCTGGACAGGCCTCGCCTCCTCTGCACCCCTGGACAGGCCTCACCGCCTCTGCTGCCCCTGGACAGACCTCCTCTCCTCTGCACCCCTGGTCAGGCCTCTCCTCCTCTGCACCCCAGGACAGGCCTCTCCTCCTCTGCACCCCTGGACAGGCCTCACCTCCTCTGCCCCTGTAGGACAGGCCTTACCTCTGTAGTGTTGCTGCCAGTGGGGCGTACCACTGCAGCACACGCCCCCTCCCACCGATTCCTGTGTGTTCCCCCCTGGGACGTGCAGGGTCTTGGTTTCCCCCTTACGTGAGCGCGGTGGCGCGACTTATTGAATAAATAGCCCAGAGCCCTGGGCGTGGTCAGTGCGTAACTAACCACCACCTGAACTACATGTGTCCCCGTGCCTCTGTTCTGCAGGCCCACACTAGGACACTACATTGGCGACGAGGGGGTCTATCCCCTACCCATCGCGTGCCCTGCTGCTCTGTGACCCTGCCGGTCACCCTCGCCCGCCCGCGGCCTCAGCGACGCCTCCAACCCTCGCCCAGCCCGCCCATACCTCGGCGGTGGAGGATTCAGCGCTTCCTCGTCTCCCCTGGCGACGTCCTGCCTGCCGGCTGCCGGCGCTGCCTTCCGGTGCCTCCACGTGGCCATCTCTTCGCCCTCGAGGTACGGGCTGCTGCCTGCCGCTCCACACGGCTGCCCCTGCGCCCTGCCTCAGTCTCACTCCCTCTGCCCGAGGCCCGCGCTCCGCTCCTTGCACGCCGCCGGACCCACACGTCGGCCCAGCAGTCCCGCGCATGCGCGGTTCGCACGGGAGCAATACCTCACGCATCTAGCGTGTCTTCGGAGCTTCGAGGCTGCCGTTCCTCACGCTTCTAGCGGAAAGGGGCCTGCCTGTGCCCCAGGGGTGCCTGCTCCTGCCTGCTGTGCCTGGGTGGCCCGAGAAGACCTGCATCTGCCCGCCAGTGCTGTGGGTGTCCCCCGCCTGGCTCTCCTGCCGCCAACATGGCCAATGTGCCCCCCCTGGAGCCATTTTCCGTCACCGGCACG
The DNA here is from genome assembly GCF_964261635.1 of Lissotriton helveticus. Classification (NCBI taxonomy): domain Eukaryota; kingdom Metazoa; phylum Chordata; class Amphibia; order Caudata; family Salamandridae; genus Lissotriton; species Lissotriton helveticus. The sequence continues at coordinate 1,465,943 of NW_027611692.1, read as the reverse complement.
CCACCCTCCCAAGCATCTCGGTGGAAAAAGTGGGTAGAACGTTTGGAGACCTACTTTATTGCAGCGGACATCGCAGTGGGAAGACGCCGAGCAATGCTCCTGCACCTAGGGGGGGAGGCTATCCACGACATCTCTAAAGGCATCACGGAAGGCGACCCGCCACACACGTACGCCACCCTGCGTGATGCCATCACCAGGTATTTTGAACCTTTCACCAGCGCAGACTACGAACGCTTCCTGCTCCGACAAGCGCGCCAACTCCCGGAGGAGTCTGTCGATGTGTTCTACGCGCGTCTGAAGAAATTGGCGAGCACGTGTACACTCCCGGACGCGGAAGACGAAATTCGCGCCCAGTTCATTCAAGGGTGCGCATCTCTGAAGCTGAGAGAGAGAGTCCTCGAAACAGACGCCATGCCCATGCGCGACATCCTCACTCTAGGACGGTCCAAAGAGCTCTCCAAAGCCCGAGCAGCCCACATGGAGCCAGGTCCTGCTGTCAAGATCAAATCAGAACCCGTGTGCGCAATCAAGACACAACGACAAGATAGCCGGCCGAGGCCTCAGAAGCCCACTCAGTCCCATCAATCACAGTCCACCCGGGATCGACCCTGCATGTGGTGTGGTGGTGCCACTCCGCACAAAGGAGCCTGCCCAGCTCAAGGTAAAATCTGCAGTGCGTGCGGCAAAGCCAACCACTTTGCGAGTGTCTGTCTGTCGTCTCAACGGAAGAAGCTCAGCGGCCCACCCAGGAGGGCGCGACAGGTGGCGCCGCTCCCAGACACGTCACCCAGCAGCGACATGGACGACGACGAAGAAGATGCCGCGTCTGTCCACGTGGTGCGCATGCTCAACACCCTGACTGCCGCATCATCATCCGAGCCGATGTGCACTGTCCAAGTCCATGACCAGGCAATCAGAGCCCTCATCGACACCGGTGCGACGATAAACCTCATGGCGGCCAGCGTGTACCGGGACCTGGTGGACGCTCCCGCCCTTCACCCCACCAGAGTGCAGGTGTTTGCCTACGGGACTCGGCGGCCCCTACGCCTGTGCGGGGTATTCAGAACAACCATATCCCACGACGCCAGGCAACTACAGACGAAAGTCTATGTGTCCCAAGAAGGGTCTGGATTCCTCCTTGGCTGCAAGACGGCACGTGAACTCGGACTCATCCACTTTGCCCTTACCGTACAAGCCCAAGGCCTAGATCATCTGGTCACTGAACACTCCTCACTGTTCGAGGGCATCGGATGCCTCCGTGGGCCTCCTGTCCAGCTCCACATTGACCAATCCGTAGCCCCTGTTGCTCTCCGACACAGGCGGATCGCGTTCCACCTCAGACCCAAGGTAGAAGCCGAGCTGAGAATGCTAGAACAAGCAGGAATCATCGAACGAGTGACCGGGCCCACCCTGTGGGTGTCCCCCATCGTGGTGGCGAAAAAACCGAAGCAGCCCGATGCGGTACGGATATGTGTGGATATGCGACTTCCCAACCTGGCCATCAAGAGGGAACGTCACCTGACGCCGACCATTGACGACATCATCGGGGAGCTCGCCGGGTCTAAGTGGTTCTCCAAAATGGACCTGAGATCAGGATACCACCAGATCCCGCTTCACCCAGACTCGCGCCCAATCACAACGTTCTCTACACATGCTGGCCTGTGGAGGTACACGAGGCTCAATTTCGGCATCTCAAGCGCCGCCGAAGTGTTTCAGAATATTATCCACAACGTCCTTCAAGGCCTCGACGGGGTGCTAAACGTGAGCGACGACATCCTGGTGCATGCCCCGACTTTAGATGAACACATCCGGCGCGTCCACGCAGTATTCGACCGCCTGAAGGAGAGAGGACTGACTCTTCACAAAGACAAGTGCGAGTTCCTGCGAAGAGACATAAGCTTCTTCGGGTATAAGTTCTCCGATCAAGGAGTAGGCCCGGACCCAGAGAAAGTACAAGACATCCACAACGCGCCCGCACCCACCTCAGTAACCGCAGTCCGCAGTTTCTTAGGCATGGTGACCTACTGCGGGCGTTTCATAAAGGACCTGTCTGACCTAACTGGACCACTCCGGGATCTCACGAAATCCAACACCGCCTGGACGTGGGGTCCGGACCAACAGGAGTCGTTTGTGAACACGAAAGCAGCTCTCTCGGCCGACACGACGCTGGTGTACTTCAACCCTCAAAATGAATCACAACTGCTTGTAGACGCCAGCCCCACCGGCCTGGGCGCCGTCCTATCACAGCGTCAACCATGCGGGGAGTGGGCCCCCGTTGCATACGCCAGCCGCACCCTCACACCCACCGAACAACGCTACTCCCAAATAGAGCGGGAGGCCATCGCAATCCTGTGGGGGTGCCGCCACTTCCACATTTACCTCTATGGACATCCCTTTTCAGTAGTTACTGATCACAAGCCCCTAATACCCCTCTTCCAAGGCTCTTCCTCTCGCCCTCCCCCACGGATCGAGAAGTGGGTGCTGCAGTTGCAGGAGTTCCAATTTACAGTGGAGTACCGGCCAGGCTCGCGCAATCCTGCGGACTATTTGTCGAGACACGCCCGACCTGTTTCTGAGGCAGAGGCAGCTGAAGCAGCAGACACCGAGGAGTACGTCCGACTGATCGTCGAAAGGTCAAGACCACGTCCCATGTCTCTGGACGAGGTGTCAAGTGCCACCAAGGACGATGATTGCCTCCAGATCGCGATCCATGCCATAGAGAGTGGAGACTGGAAAGCGCTCCAGAGCCCGGCATCATTCCGCACATCGGATGCCCAAGCCATCCTGAAGGCCCTGTATCAAGTTCGGCACGAACTGTCCGTATCCACAGAAGGGTGCCTCCTGCGAGGTCCTCGCCTAGTGCTGCCCAGCAGTTTGACCCAACAAGCCGCGGTCCTGGCACACGGATCGCACCAAGGAATCGTCAAATCCAAGAACAGGCTCCGAAGCAAGGTGTGGTTTCCGGGGCTAGACAAAGCGGTGGAAGAAGTGATCCACAGGTGTCCAGTCTGTCTAGCGACGAGCCTCCCAAACCCTCCGGCGCCAATAGTGACCGAGGATGGCCCCACGTCCCCGTGGGTGCGAGTGAGCGCGGATTTCGGTAGCCTCCCTGGGGGCAAGTACATGCTCGTAGTGGTGGATGACTTCTCCCGATACCCGGAAGTAGAGATTGTGTCGTCAACCGCAACGTGGGAAGTGATACCAAAATTCGAAAAGATACTGGCCACCCATGGGCTCGTGAAAGAAATCCGCACCGACAACGGACCCCCCTTTAACGGCAGCGAGTTCACGGAATACCTCCAAGGCCAAGGCATCAAGCACAGACGGATCACGCCCCGGTGGCCTCAGGCTAATGGAGAGGTCGAACGCCTAATGAGGACTTTGAACAAGACTATACAAATTGCGGTCGCCGACGGCCAATGTCTGGAGCTAGCAATCTACCAGTTCCTCAGAGAGTACCGTTTGACCCCACATTGCACTACAGGAGTCTCTCCAAGCCGACTCTCTTTCAATGGAGTCGTAGTAGACACCATCCCACACCACCCTGCGTGGGAACGTGCCCCGCACCCAAAGAACCGGTCCATGGAACAGCGCACCAAAACCAATCAAGAAGCGTCCCGACGAAGGCGAGCAACGGACAGTCCAATTCAAGTCGGGGATAGGGTCCTGGTGAAAGACCGTCGCCCCGGAGGGAAATTCCGCATGCCTTTTGAACTGGACCCATGGACAGTGACGGAGGTAAATGGAACCATGATCACAGCTACCAGGAACGGCGAGTCTGTCACCAGAAATGTCTCATTTTTCAAGCAAGTGCCTGAGGAGAACATAGACTGTGACCAGGATGAGTGGTACCCGACCACTCCTCATCGGCCCTCAAGTTCCGTGGATATCAGCACTGCAGCAAGCCAAGTAGAGGACAATGCCCCGGGCATCCAGGTCACGCAGAGACCCGTGGAGGACTCCACTGCTCAGGAAACCAGAGACTCGGAAGAATCACCTGCAGCCACCGGGGAGAGTCGAAGCCAGACAAGATACAGCCTACGTCCGTGCCCAAAGCCTTCCCAGAGGTATCGCGACTTCGTGGCACAGTGCTGGCGTTGAAGTGATCGAGATGGCTGACCCCGCCGAGAACTGAAGTAAGACTGTTCTGTTTTTGTAGTTAAAGTGTTATATCATGTTGCCAGTTAATCAGAGACTGAACCAGAGACAGTTGGTGAACTATCGTATGGATGTCATCATCCCCATGCCTCAACATGGTCGCTGACCGGATAGACTTTGAGAGATAGACTTTGAGCATCTGAATGTTTTGTATATTCCTGTTTTTCATCCCTAGGTAAAGGAGGAATGTAGTGTTGCTGCCAGTGGGGCGTACCACTGCAGCACACGCCCCCTCCCACCGATTCCTGTGTGTTCCCCCCTGGGACGTGCAGGCTCTTGGTTTCCCCCTTACGTGAGCGCGGTGGCGCGACTTATTGAATAAATAGCCCAGAGCCCTGGGCGTGGTCAGTGCGTAACTAACCACCACCTGAACTACATGTGTCCCCGTGCCTCTGTTCTGCAGGCCCACACTAGGACACTACAACCTCCTCTGCACCCCTGGACAGGCCTCGCCTCCTCTGCACCCCTCTGGACAGGCCTCACCTCCTCTTCCCCCCTGGACAGGCCTCACCTCCTCTTCCCCCTGGACAGCTTCCATGCGCTTCCTCTAGGCACTGCCTCTAGGTGCTGGCTCTAGGCGCTGCCTCCGAGCGCTGCCTCCGAGCGCTGCCTCCGAGCGCTGCCTCTAAGTGCTGCCTCTAAGCACTGCGTCTGGACGGTGCGTCTAAAGCTGGGGTCTCTGAGCCGAGAGGGTCTTGTCTGAGCCCCTCAGGCACGGGGGCTCTCGGGTGGGGGGGGGAGGGGGAGCTGCTATGGCCACGCCCCCTCTTTAACACCACAGACCCTCATGTTTATAATGTTCTCGGTGATGTCATTGTAGCGCCTTGAGGCCCAGGCGCTAGACGGCTCCAGCGCACGGACGCCTTCAAGAGCAGGAATCCAGGAAAGAAGGTGACCCCCTTCAAGGGGGAGGAGGGGGTGCCAAGCCCCCCGGGTGCCCCCCGGCAAGTGACAGCTGCAGAAACGTGGGCCATGTCTGGTCTGGAGGCAGAGGGGGAGGGGGGGGGTCTTACCTTATCATGGAAGTCTGGACACATCCAGGGGGGCCTGTGGCGCCGCTGGGGGGGCAGGGTCTGCTCGCACCCTGGTTCTTTCTGCTGATGGAAGACAGGGGCTTCAATGCCCGGCCCCCTCCTGCCCCTCCTCTGGACAGGCCCCTCCATGCCCTCAACGCTCGGCTCCCCCCTTCCTCTGGCTGTTCCTTGGCAACGAATCCATCCGAGGAGCATTTATTTCTTGTCCGGGCAGAAAACAAAGAGCGCACAGAAATAGAAAGACCCTCCCAGGGTTCAGGGGCGGCTGGTTTGAGGGGCGCAGTCGAGGCGTGTCTGTGACTGTGCAGCAGGTGCAGCGCACCGGGCACAGAAATAGAAAGACCCTCCCTGGGTTCAGGGGCGGCTGGTGTGAGGGGCGCAGTCGAGGCATGTCTGTGACTGTGCAGCAGGTGCAGCGCACCGGGCACAGAAATAGAAAGACCCTCCCTGGGTTCAGGGGCGGCTGGTGTGAGGGGCGTGCAGGCGAGGCGTGTCTGTGACTGTGCAGCAGGTGCAGCGCACCGGGCACAGAAATAGAAAGACCCTCCCTGGGTTCAGGGGCGGCTGGTGTGAGGGGCGCAGTCGAGGCGTGTCTGTGACTGTGCAGCAGGTGCAGCGCACCGGGCACAGAAATAGAAAGACCCTCCCTGGGTTCAGGGGCGGCTGGTGTGAGGGGCGTGCAGGCGAGGTGTGTCTGTGACTGTACAGCAGGTGCAGCGCACCGGGCACAGAAATAGAAAGACCCTCCCAGGGTTCAGTGGCGGCTGGTGTGAGGGGCGTGCAGTCGAGGCGTGTCTGTGACTGTGCAGCAGGTGCAGCGCACTGGGCACAGAAATAGAAAGACCTCCCAGGGTTCAGGGGCGGCTGGTTTGAGGGGCGCGCAGGCGAGGCGTGTCTGTGACTGTGCAGCAGGTGCAGCGCACCGGGCACAGAAATAGAAAGACCCTCCCAGGGTTCAGGGGCGGCTGGTGTGAGGGGCGCAGTCGAGGCGTGTCTGTGACTGTGCAGCAGGTGCAGCGCACCGGGCACAGAAATAGAAAGACCCTCCCTGGGTTCAGGGGCGGCTGGTGTGAGGGGCGTGCAGGCGAGGCGTGTCTGTGACTGTGCAGCAGGTGCAGCGCACCGGGCACAGAAATAGAAAGACCTCCCAGGGTTCAGGGGCGGCTGGTGTGAGGGGCGTGCAGTCGAGGCGTGTCTGTGACTGTGCAGCAGGTGCAGCGCACCGGGCACAGAAATAGAAAGACCCTCCCAGGGTTCAGGGGCGGCTGGTTTGAGGGGCGCAGGCGAGGCGTGTCTGTGACTGTGCAGCAGGTGCAGCGCACCGGGCACAGACACAGAAAGACCCTCCCAGGGTTCAGGGGCGGCTGGTTTGAGGGGCGCGCAGGCGAGGCGTGTCTGTGACTGTGCAGCAGGTGCAGCGCACCGGGCACACAAATAGAAAGACCCTCCCAGGGTTCACGGGCGGCTGGTTTGAGGGGCGCGCAGGCGAGGCGTGTCTGTGACTGTGCAGCAGGTGCAGCGCACCGGGCACAGAAATAGAAAGACCTCTCAGGGTTCACGGGCGGCTGGTTTGAGGGGCGCGCAGGCGAGGCGTGTCTGTGACTGTGCAGCAGGTGCAGCGCACCGGGCACAGAAATAGAAAGACCCTCCCAGGGTTCACGGGCGGCTGGTTTGAGGGGCGCGCAGGCGAGGCGTGTCTGTGAATGTGCAGCAGGTGCAGCGCACCGGGCACAGAAATAGAAAGACCCCCCCAGGGTTCACGGGCGGCTGGTTTGAGGGGCGCGCAGGCGAGGCGTGTCTGTGAATGTGCAGCAGGTGCAGCGCACCGGGCACAGAAATAGAAAGACCCCCCAGGGTTCAGGGGCGGCTGGTTTGAGGGGCGCAGTCGAGGCGTGTCTGTCAATGTGCAGCAGGTGCAGCGCACCGGGCACAGAAATAGAAAGACCTTCCAGGGTTCAGGGGCGGCTGGTTTGAGGGGCGCAGTTGAGGCGTGTCTGTGACTGTGCAGCAGGTGCAGCGCACTGGGCACAGAAGTAGAAAGACCCTCCCAGGGTTCAGGGGCGGCTGGTTTGAGGGGCGCAGGCGAGGCGTGTCTGTGACTGTGCAGCAGGTGCAGCGCACCGGGCACAGAAATAGAAAGACCCTCCCAGGGTTCAGGGGCGGCTGGTTTGAGGGGCGCGCAGGCGAGGCATGTCTGTGACTGTGCAGCAGGTGCAGCGCACCGGGCACAGAAATAGAAAGACCTTCCAGGGTTCAGGGGCGGCTGGTTTGAGGGGCGCAGTCGAGGCGTGTCTGTGAATGTGCAGCAGGTGCAGCGCACCGGGCACAGAAATAGAAAGACCTTCCAGGGTTCGGTGGCGGCTGGTTTGAGGGGCGCAGTCGAGGCGTGTCTGTGACTTTGCAGCAGGTGCAGCGCACCGGGCACAGAAATAGAAAGACCTTCCAGGGTTCAGGGGCGGCTGGTTTGAGGGGCGCAGTCGAGGCGTGTCTGTGAATGTGCAGCAGGTGCAGCGCACCGGGCACAGAAATAGAAAGACCTTCCAGGGTTCAGGGGCGGCTGGTTTGAGGGGCGCAGTCGAGGCGTGTCTGTGAATGTGCAGCAGGTGCAGCGCACCGGGCACAGAAATAGAAAGACCTTCCAGGGTTCAGGGGCGGCTGGTTTGAGGGGCGCAGTCGAGGCGTGTCTGTGTCTGTGACTGTGCAGCAGGTGCAGCGCACCGGGCACAGAAATAAAAAGACCTTCCCAGGGTTCAGGGGCGGCTGGTTTGAGGAGCGCAGGCGAGGCGTGTCTGTGACTGTGCAGCAGGTGCAGCGCACCGGGCACAGACACAGAAAGACCCTCCCAGGGTTCACGGGCGGCTGGTTTGAGGGGCGCGCAGGCGAGGCGTGTCTGTGAATGTGCAGCAGGTGCAGCGCACCAGGCACAGAAATAGAAAGACCCTCCCAGGGTTCACGGGCGGCTGGTTTGAGGGGCGCGCAGGCGAGGCGTGTCTGTGAATGTGCAGCAGGTGCAGCGCACCAGGCACAGAAATAGAAAGACCCTCCCAGGGTTCAGGGGCGGCTGGTTTGAGGGGCGCAGGCGAGGCGTGTCTGTGAATGTGCAGCAGGTGCAGCGCACCGGGCACAGAAATAGAAAGACCTTCCAGGGTTCAGGGGCGGCTGGTTTGAGGGGCGCAGTCGAGGCGTGTCTGTGAATGTGCAGCAGGTGCAGCGCACCAGGCACAGAAATAGAAAGACCTTCCAGGGTTCAGGGGCGGCTGGTTTGAGGGGCGCAGTCGAGGCTTGTCTGTGACTGTGCAGCAGGTGCAGCGCACCGGGCACAGAAATAAAAAGACCTTCCCAGGGTTCAGGGGCGGCTGGTTTGAGGAGCGCAGGCGAGGCGTGTCTGTGACTGTGCAGCAGGTGCAGCGCACCGGGCACAGACACAGAAAGACCCTCCAAGGGTTCACGGGCGGCTGGTTTGAGGGGCGCAGGCGAGGCGTGTCTGTGACTGTGCAGCAGGTGCAGCGCACAGGGCACAGAAATAGAAAGACCCTCCCAGGGTTCACGGGCGGCTGGTTTGAGGGGCGCGCAGGCGAGGCGTGTCTGTGACTGTGCAGCAGGTGCAGCGCACCAGGCACAGAAATAGAAAGACCCTCCCAGGGTTCACGGGCGGCTGGTTTGAGGGGCGCGCAGGTGAGGCGTGTCTGTGAATGTGCAGCAGGTGCAGCGCACCGGGCACAGAAATAGAAAGACCTTCCAGGGTTCAGGGGCGGCTGGTTTGAGGGGCGCAGTCGAGGCGTGTCTGTGAATGTGCAGCAGGTGCAGCGCACCGGGCACAGAAATAGAAAGACCTTCCAGGGTTCAGGGGCGGCTGGTTTGAGGGGCGCAGTCGAGGCGTGTCTGTGACTGTGCAGCAGGTGCAGCGCACCGGGCACAGAAATAAAAAGACCTTCCCAGGGTTCAGGGGCGGCTGGTTTGAGGAGCGCAGGCGAGGCGTGTCTGTGACTGTGCAGCAGGTGCAGCGCACCGGGCACAGACACAGAAAGACCCTCCCAGGGTTCACGGGCGGCTGGTTTGAGGGGCGCGCAGGCGAGGCGTGTCTGTGAATGTGCAGCAGGTGCAGCGCACCAGGCACAGAAATAGAAAGACCCTCCGAGGGTTCACGGGCGGCTGGTTTGAGGGGCGCGCAGGCGAGGCGTGTCTGTGAATGTGCAGCAGGTGCAGCGCACCAGGCACAGAAATAGAAAGACCCTCCCAGTGTTCACGGGCGGCTGGTTTGAGGGGCGCGCAGGCGAGGCGTGTCTGTGACTGTGCAGCAGGTGCAGCGCAACGGGCACAGAAATAGAAAGACCCTCCAGGGTTCAGGGGCGGCTGGTGTGAGGGGCGCGCAGGCGAGGCGTGTCTGTGACTGTGCAGCAGGTGCAGCGCACCGGGCACAGAAATAGAAAGACCTCCCAGGGTTCAGGGGTGGCTGGTTTGAGGGGCGCGCAGGCGAGGCGTGTCTGTGACTGTGCAGCAGGTGCAGCGCACCGGGCACAGAAATAGAAAGACCCCCCCAGGGTTCAGGGGCGGCTGGTTTGAGGGGCGCAGGCGAGGCGTGTCTGTGACTGTGCAGCAGGTGCAGCGCACCGGGCACAGAAATAGAAAGACCCTCCCAGGGTTCAGAGGCAGCTGGTTTGAGGGGCGCAGGCGAGGCGTGTCTGTGACTGTGCAGCAGGTGCAGTGCACCGGGCACAGAAATAGAAAGTCCTCCCAGGGTTCACGGGCGGCTGGTTTGAGGGGCGCGCAGGCGAGGCGTGTCTGTGACTGTGCAGCAGGTGCAGCGCACCGAGCACAGAAATAGAAAGACCCTCCCAGAGCTGGTTTGAGGGGCGCGCAGGCGAGGCGTGTTTGTGACTGTGCAGCAGGTGCAGCGCACCGGGCACAAAAAATAGAAAGACCTCCCAGGGTTCACGGGCGGCTGATTTGAGGGGCGCGCAGGCGAGTCGTGTCTGTGACTGTGCAGCCGGTGCAGCGCACCGGGCACAGAAATAGAAAGACCCTCCCAGGGTTCACGGGCGGCTGGTTTGAGGGGCGCGCAGTCGAGGCGTGTCTGTGACTGTGCAACAGGTGCAGCGCACCGGGCAAGGAAATAGAAAGACCTCCCAGGGTTCGCGTGCGGCTGGTTTGAGGGGCGCAGTCGAGGCGTGTCTGTGACTGTGCAGCAGGTGCAGCGCACCGGGCACAGAAATAGAAAGACCTTCCAGGGTTCACGGGCGGCTGGTTTGAGGGGCGCGCAGGCGAGGCGTGTCTGTGACTGTGCAGCAGGTGCAGCGCACCGGGCACAGAAATAGAAAGACCTCCCAGTGTTCAAGGGCGGCTGGTTTGAGGGGCGCGCAGGCGAGGCGTGTCTGTGACTGTGCAGGAGGTGCAGCGCACCGGGCACAGAAATAGAAAGACCCTCCCAGGGTTCACGGGCGGCTGGTTTGAGGGGCGCGCAGTCGAGGCGTGTCTGTGACTGTGCAGCAGGTGCAGCGCACCGGGCACAGAAATAGAAAGACCTCCCAGGGTTCACGTGCAGCTGGTTTGAGGGGCGCAGTCGAGGCGTGTCTGTGACTGTGCAGCAGGTGCAGCGCACCGGGCACAGAAATAGAAAGACCCTCCCAGGGTTCAGGGGTGGCTGGTTTGAGGGGCGCGCAGGCGAGGCGTGTCTGTGACTGTGCAGCAGGTGCAGCGCACCAGGCACAGAAATAGAAAGACCTCCCAGGGTTCAGGGGTGGCTGGTTTGAGGGGCGCGCAGGCGAGGCGTGTCTGTGACTGTGCAGCAGGTGCAGCGCACCGGGCACAGAAATAGAAATACCCTCCCAGGGTTCAGGGGCGGCTGGTGTGAGGGGCGCAGTCGAGGCGTGTCTGTGACTGTGCAGCCGGTGCAGCGCACCGGGCACAGAAATAGAAAGACCTCCCAGGGTTCAGGGGCGGCTGGTGTGAGGGGCGCAGTCGAGGCGTGTCTGTGACTGTGCAGCAGGTGCAGCGCACCGGGCACAGAAATAGAAAGACCCTCCCAGGGTTCGGGGGCGGCTGGTTTGAGGGGCGCAGGCGAGGCGTGTCTGTGACTGTGCAGCAGGTGCAGCGCACCGGGCACAGAAATAGAAAGACCCTCCCAGGGTTCAGGGGCGGCTGGTTTGAGGGGCGCGCTGTCGAGGCGTGTCTGTGACTGTGCAGCAGGTGCAGCGCACCGGGCACAGAAATAGAAAGACCTTCCCAGGGTTCACGGGCGGCTGGTTTGAGGGGCGCGCAGGCGAGGCGTGTCTGTGACTGTGCAGCAGGTGCAGCGCACCGGGCACAGAAATAGAAAGACCCTCCCAGGGTTCACGGGCGGCTGGCTTGAGGGGCGCGCAGGTAGAGGCGTGTCTTTGACTGTGCAGCAGGTGCAGCGCACCGGGCACAGAAATAGAAAGACCCTCCCAGGGTTCAGGGGCGGCTGGTTTCAGGGGCGCGCAGTCGAGGCGTGTCTGTGACTGTGCAGCAGGTACAGCGCACCGGACACAGAAATAGAAAGACCTCCCAGGGTTCACGGGCGGCTGGTTTGAGGGGCGCAGTCGAGGCGTGTCTGTGACTGTGCAGCAGGTGCAGCGCACCAGGCACAGAAATAGAAAGACCCTCCCAGGGTTCAGGGGTGGCTAGTTTGAGGGGCGCGCAGGCGAGGCGTGTCTGTGACTGTGCAGCAGGTGCAGCGCACCGGGCACAGAAATAGAAAGACCCTCCTAGGGTTCAGGGGCGGCTGGTTTGAGGGGCGCGCAGGCGAGGCATGTCTGTGACTGTGCAGCAGGTGCTGCGCACCGGGCACAGAAATAGAAAGACCCTCCCAGGGTTCAGGGGCGGCTGGTTTGAGGGGCGCAGGCTAGGCGTTTCTGTGACTGTGCAGCAGGTGCAGCGCACCGGGCACAGAAATAGAAAGACCTCCCAGGGTTCAGGGGCAGCTGGTTTGAGGGGGGCGCAGGCGAGGCGTGTCTGTGACTGTGCAGCAGGTGCAGCGCACCGGGCACAGAAATAGAAAGACCTCCCAGGGTTCACGGGCGGCTGGTTTGAGGGGCGCGCAGTGTAGGCGTGTCTGTGACTGTGCAGCAGGTGCAGAGCACCGGGCACAGAAATAGAAAGACCTCCCAGGGTTCACGGACGGCTGGTTTGAGGGGCGCGCAAGCGAGGCGTGTCTGTGATTGTGCAGCAGGTGCAGCACACCGGGCACAGAAATAAAAAGACCCTCCCAGGGTTCAGGGGCGGCTAGTTTGAAGGGCGCGCAGTCGAGGCGTGTCCGTGACTGTGCAGCAGGTGCAGCACACCGGGCACAGAAATAGAAAGACCTCCCAGGGTTCACGGGCGGCTGGTTTGAGGGGCGCGCAGGCGAGGCGTGTCTGTGACTGTGCAGCAGGTGCAGCGCACCGGGCACAGAAATAGAAAGACCCTCCTGGGTTCAAGGGCGGCTGGTTTGAGGGGCGCGCAGGCGAGGCGTGTCTGTGACTGTGCAACAGGTGCAGCGCACCGGGCACAGAAATAGAAAGACCTCCCAGTGTTCACGGGCGGCTGGTTTGAGGGGCGCGCAGGCGAGGCGTGTCTGTGACTGTGCAGGAGGTGCAGCGCACCGGGCACAGAAATAGAAAGACCCTCCCAGGGTTCACGGGCGGCTGGTTTGAGGGGCGCGCAGTCGAGGCGTGTCTGTGACTGTGCAGCAGGTGCAGCGCACCGGGCACAGAAATAGAAAGACCTCCCAGGGTTCACGTGCAGCTGGTTTGAGGGGCGCAGTCGAGGCGTGTCTGTGACTGTGCAGCAGGTGCAGCGCACCGGGCACAGAAATAGAAAGACCCTCCCAGGGTTCAGGGGTGGCTGGTTTGAGGGGCGCGCAGGCGAGGCGTGTCTGTGACTGTGCAGCAGGTGCAGCGCACCAGGCACAGAAATAGAAAGACCTCCCAGGGTTCAGGGGTGGCTGGTTTGAGGGGCGCGCAGCCGAGGCGTGTCTGTGACTGTGCAGCAGGTGCAGCGCACCGGGCACAGAAATCGAAAAACCCTCCCAGGGTTCAGGGGCGGCTGGTTTGAGGGGGCGCGCAGTCGAGGCGTGTCTGTGACTGTGCAGCAGGTGCAGCGCACCGGGCACAGAAATAGAAAGACCCTCGCAGGGTTCACGGGCGGCTGGTTTGAGGGGCGCGCAGGCGAGGCGTGTCTGTGACTGTGCAGCAGGTGCAGCGCACCGGGCACAGAAATAGAAAGACCCTCCCAGGGTTCACGGGCGGCTGGTTTGAGGGGCGCGCAGGTAGAGGCGTGTCTGTGACTGTGCAGCAGGTGCAGCGCACCGGGCACAGAAATAGAAAGACCCTCCCAGAGTTCAGGGGCGGCTGGTTTGAGGGGCGCGCAGTCGAGGCGTGTCTGTGACTGTGCAGCAGGTACAGCGCACCGGACACAGAAATAGAAAGACCCTCCCAGGGTTCAGGGGTGGCTAGTTTGAGGGGCGCGCAGGCGAGGCGTGTCTGTGATTGTGCAGCAGGTGCAGCGCACCGGGCACAGAAATAGAAAGACCCTCCCAGGGTTCAGGGGCGGCTGGTTTGAGGGGCGCGCAGGCGAGGCATGTCTGTGACTGTACAGCAGGTGCTGCGCACCGGGCACAGAAATAGAAAGACCCTCCCAGGGTTCAGGGGTGGCTGTTTTGAGGGGCGCAGGTGAGGCGTGTCTGTGACTGTGCAGCAGGTGCAGCGCACCGGGCACAGAAATAGAAAGACCTCCCAGGGTTCAGGGGCAGCTGGTTTGAGGGGGGCGCAGGCGAGGCGTGTCTGTGACTGTGCAGCAGGTGCAGCGCACTGGGCACAGAAATAGAAAGACCCTCCCAGGGTTCGGGGGCGGCTGGTTTGAGGGGCACAGTCGAGGCGTGTCTGTGACTGTGCAGCAGGTGCAGAGCACCAGGCACAGAAATAGAAAGACCTCCCAGGGTTCACGGACGGCTGGTTTGAGGGGCGCGCAAGCGAGGCGTGTCTGTGATTGTGCAGCAGGGTGCAGCACACCGGGCACAGAAATAGAAAGACCCTCCCAGGGTTCAGGGGCGGCTAGTTTGAAGGGCGCGCAGTCGAGGCGTGTCTGTGACTGTGCAGCAGGTGCAGCGCACCGGGCACAGAAATAGAAAGACCTCCCAGGGTTCACAGGCGGCTGGTTTGAGGGGCGCGCAGGCGAGGCGTGTCTGTGACTGTGCAGCAGGTGCAGCGCACCGGGCACAGAAATAGAAAGACCCTCCTGGGTTCAGGGGCGGCTGGTTTAAGGGACGCAGTTGAGGCGTGTCCGTGACTGTGCAGCAGGTGCAGCACACCGGGCACAGAAATAGAAAGACCTCCCAGGGTTCACGGGCGGCTGGTTTGAGGGGCGCAGGCGAGGCGTGTCTGTGACTGTGCAGCAGGTGCAGCGCACCGGGCACAGAAATAGAAAGACCCTCCCAGGGTTCACGGGCGGCTGGTTTGAGGGGCGCGCAGGCGAGGCGTGTCTGTGACTGTGCAGCAGGTGCAGCGCACCGGGCACAGAAATAGAAAGACCTCCCAGGGTTCACGGGCGGCTGGTTTGAGGGGCGCAGTCGAGGCGTGTCTGTGACTGTGCAGCAGGTGCAGCGCACCGGGCACAGAAATAGAAAGACCCTCCTAGGGTTCATGTGTGGCTGGTTTGAGGGGCACAGTCGAGGCGTGTCTGTGACTGTGCAGCAGGTGCAGCGCACCGGGCACAGAAATAGAAAGACCCTCCCAGGGTTCGGGGGCGGCTGGTTTGAGGGGCGCAGTCGAGGCGTGTCTGTGACTGTGCAGCAGGTGCAGCGCACCGGGCACAGAAATAGAAAGACCCTCCCAGGGTTCAGGGGCGGCTGGTTTGAGGGGCGCGCAGTCGAGGCGTGTCTGTGACTGTGCAGCAGGTGCAGCGCACCGGGCACAGAAATAGAAAGACCCTCCCAGGGTTCACGTGCGGCTGGTTTGAGATGCGCGCAGGTGAGGCGTGTCTGTGACTGTGCAGCAGGTGCAGCACACCGGGCACAGAAATAGAAAGACCCTCCAGGGTTCAGGGGTGGCTGGTTTGAGGGGCGCGCAGGCGAGGCGTGTCTGTGACTGTGCAGCAGGTGCAGCGCACCGAGCACAGAAATAGAAAGACCCTCCCAGGGCTGGTTTGAGGGGCGCGCAGGCGAGGCGTGCTTATGACTGTGCAGCAGGTGCAGCGCACCGGGCACAGAAATAGAAAGACCTCCCAGGGTTCACGTGCGGCTGGTTTGAGGGGCGCGCAGTCGAGGCGTGTCTGTGACTGTGCAGCAAGTGCAGCGCACCGGGCACAGAAATAGAAAGACCCTCCCAGGGTTCAGGGGTGGCTGGTTTGAGGGGCGCGCAGGGGAGGCGTGTCTGTGACTGTGCAGCAGGTGCAGCGCACCGGGCACAGAAATAGAAAGACCCTCCCAGGGTTCAGGGGGGGCTGGTTTGAAGGGCGCGCAGGCGAGGCGTGTCTGTGACTGTGCAGCAGGTGCAGCGCACCGGGCACAGGAGTGGAATGTCCCCCCATTCATTTCCATTGATGGAGCGAGGTGGGGGCTCTGGAGCCATGAAAGAGGCCCCGGGGCTGCGCTGGACTCGAAATAAGGAAAAAAGACCCCCCCCCCACCCCCCTCAAACTGCGGCCATTGGATCCGAGTGAAAAGAGGCATTTATCCGTGGAAGGGAATCAGATCAGAAAATACACAGCTTCAAGCGGGGAAAACGAACCAAATATACTTTAGATTTGATAGAACTCAAAACAAGCTCCGGCTCGAGAACCATCTCCAGCAGAAAATAAAAAAAATACATTTTCCATGGAGACAGGGAGAGCAGGAGGCTTTGTATCTCTGTCTGTTTAAGTCTTGGTGTGACGTCAGCTACACGTGAGATGATGATGTCAGCAATATTTGGACCTGGATGATTTTACACTCGTGAATAACATGCTCAGTCTACGGGGGATTTACAGAGAGATGGGTGGGGACATTGGAGTTTTACAATTAAGATATTTAAAGATCACGGCTGTACTACAGCTGGTTACACATAAGTCATCAAATTTTGTTTACAGATATAAAGGTGGGTACCTGAAAGAGGTCTTTGTATTAAACCATGAGGTGCACACGACATGTGCACAGTAACTCATCCCACACACATCTGGAATCAATGATACTTATAGAGGGAAGAGTGTTTGTTTTAAACCGTGAGGTGCACACGACATGTGCACAGTAACTCATCCCACACACATCTTGAATCAATAATACTTATAGAGGGAAGAGTGTTTGTATTAAACCATGAGGTGCACACGACATGTGCACAGTAACTCATCACACACACATCTGGATCAATAATACTTATAGAGGGAAGAGTGTTTGTTTTAAACCGTGAGGTGCACACGACATGTGCACAGTAACTCATCACACACACATCTGGAATCAATAATACTTAGAGGGAAGAGTGTTTGTTTTAAACCATGAGTTGCACACAACATGTGCACAGTAACTCATCACACACACATCTGGACTCAATAATACTTATAGAGGGAAGAGGGTTTGTTTTAAACCATGAGTTGCACACGACATGTGCACAGTAACTCATCACACACACATCTGGAATCAATAATACTTATAGAGGGAAGAGTGTTTGTATTAAACCATGACTTGCACACGACATGTGCACAGTAACTCATCACACACACATCTGGATCAATAATACTTATAGAGGGAAGAGGGTTTGTTTTAAACCATGAGTTGCACACGACATGTGCACAGTAACTCATCACACACACATCTGGAATCAATAATACTTATAGGGGGAAGAGTGTGTGTTTAAACCATGAGGTTCACACGACATGTGCACAGTAACTCATCCCACACACATCTGGATCAATAATACTTATAGAGGGAAGAGTGTTTGTTTTAAACCATGAGGTGCACACGCCATGAGCACAGTATCTCATCACACACATCTTGAGCCAATAAAACTTATAGAGGGAAGAGTGTTTGTTTTAAACCATGAGGTGCACACGACAGGTGCACAGTAACTCATCCCACACACATCTGGAATCAATAATACTTATAGAGGGAAGAGTGTTTATATTAAACCATGAGGTGCGCAGGACATGTGCACAGTAACTCATCACACACACATCTGGAATCAATAATACTTATAGAGGGAAGAGTGTTTGTATTAAACCATGAGGTGCACACGACAGGTGCACAGTAACTCATCCCACACACATCTGGAATCAATAATACTTATAGAGGGAAGAGTGTTTATATTAAACCATGAGGTGCGCAGGACATGTGCACAGTAACTCATCCCACACACATCTGGATAAATAATACTTATAGAGGGAAGAGTGTTTGTTTTAAACCATGAGGTGCACACGAAATGTGCACAGTAACTCATCACACACACATCTGGATCAATAATACTTATAGAGGGAAGAGTGTTTATATTAAACCATGAGGTGCGCAGGACATGTGCACAGTAACTCATCCCACACACATCTGGATAAATAATACTTATAGAGGGAAGAGTGTTTGTTTTAAACCATGAGGTGCGCACGACATGTGCACAGTAACTCATCACACACACATCTGGATCAATAATACTTATAGAGGGAAGAGTGTTTGTATTAAACCGTGAGTTGTGCACGACATTTGCACAGTAACTCATCACACACACATCTGGATCAATAATAATTATAGAGGGAAGAGTGTTTGTATTAAACCATGAGGTGCGCACGACATGTGCACAGTAACTCATCTCACACACATCTGGAATCAATAATACTTATAGAGGGAAGAGTGTTCGTATTAAACCGTGAGGTGCGCACGACATGTGCACAGTAACTCATCCCACACACATCTGGAATCAATAATACTTATAGAGGGAAGAGTGTTCGTTTTAAACCGTGAGGTGCGCACGACATGTGCACAGTAACTCATCCCACACACATCTGGAATCAATAATACTTATAGAGGGAAGAGTGTTTGTATTAAACCGTGAGGTGCGCACGACATGTGCACAGTAACTCATCCCACACACATCTGGGATCAATAATACTTATAGAGGGAAGAGTGTTCGTATTAAACCGTGAGGTGCGCACGACATGTGCACAGTAACTCATCCCACACACATCTGGAATCAATAATACTTATAGAGGGAAGAGTGTTCGTATTAAACCATGAGGTGCGCACGACATGTGCACAGTAACTCATCCCACACACATCTGGAATCAATAATACTTATAGAGGGAAGAGTGTTTGTATTAAACCATGAGGTGCGCACGACATGTGCACAGTAACTCATCCCACACACATCGGGAATCAATAATACTTATAGAGGGAAGAGTGTTTGTTTTAAACCATGAGGTGCGCACGACATGTGCACAGTAACTCATCCCACACACATCTGGAATCAATAATACTTATAGAGGGAAGAGTGTTTGTATTAAACCATGAGGTGCGCACGACATGTGCACAGTAACTCATCCCACACACATCTGGAATCAATAATACTTATAGAGGGAAGAGTGTTTGTTTTAAACCATGAGGTGCGCACGACATGTGCACAGTAACTCATCCCACACACATCTGGAATCAATAATACTTATAGAGGGAAGAGTGTTTGTATTAAACCATGAGGTGCGCACGACATGTGCACAGTAACTCATCCCACACACATCTGGAATCAATAATACTTATAGAGGGAAGAGTGTTTGTTTTAAACCATGAGGTGCGCACGACATGTGCACAGTAACTCATCCCACACACATCTGGAATCAATAATACTTATAGAGGGAAGAGTGTTTGTATTAAACCATGAGGTGCGCATGACATGTGCACAGTAACTCATCCCACACGCATCTGGAATCAATAATACTTATAGAGGGAAGAGTGTTTGTTTTAAACCATGAGGTGCGCACGACATGTGCACAGTAACTCATCCCACACACATCTGGATTCAACAATACTTATAGAGGGAAGAGTGTTTGTTTTAAACCATGAGGTGCGCACGACATGTGCACAGTAACTCATCCCACACACATCTGGATCAATAATACTTATAGAGGGAAGAGTGGTTATATTAAACCATGAGGTGCGCACGACATGTGCACAGTAACTCATCCCACACACATCTGGAATCAATAATACTTACAGAGGGAAGAGTGTTTGTTTTAAACCATGAGGTGCGCACGACATGTGCACAGTAACTCATCCCACACACATCTGGAATCAATAATACTTACAGAGGGAAGAGTGTTTGTTTTAAACCATGAGGTGCGCACAACATGTGCACAGTAACTCATCACACACACACATCTGGAATCAATAATACTTACAGAGGGAAGCGTGTTTGTATTAAACCATGAGGTGCACACGACATGCGCACAGTAACTCATCCCACACACATCTGGAATCAATAATACTTACAGAGGGAAGAGTGTTTATATTAAACCATGAGGTGCGCAGGACATGTGCACAGTAACTCATCCCACACACATCTGGAATCAATAATACTTACAGAGGGAAGAGTGTTTGTTTTAAACCATGAGGTGCCCACGACATGTGCACAGTAACTCATCACACACACATCTGGATCAATAATACTTATAGAGGGAAGAGTGTTTGTATTAAACCATGAGGTGCACACAACATGTGCACACTAACTCATCACACACACATCTGGATCAATAATACTCATAGAGGGAAGAGTGTTTGTATTAAACCATGAGTTGCGCACGACATGTGCACAGTAACTCATCACACACACATCTGGATCAATAATAATTATAGAGGGAGGAGTGTTCGTATTAAACCGTGAGGTGCGCACGACATGTGCACAGTAACTCATCCCACACACATCTGGAATCAATAATACTTACAGAGGGAAGAGTGTTTGTATTAAACCGTGAGTTGCGCACGACATGTGCACAGTAACTCATCACACACACATCTGGATCAATAATAATTATAGAGGGAAGAGTGTTCGTATTAAACCGTGAGGTGCGCACGACATGTGCACAGTAACTCATCCCACACACATCTGGAATCAATAATACTTACAGAGGGAAGAGTGTTCGTATTAAACCGTGAGGTGCGCACGACATGTGCACAGTAACTCATCCCACACACATCTTGAATCAATAATACTTACAGAGGGAAGAGTGTTTGTTTTAAACCATGAGGTGCGCACGACATGTGCACAGTAACTCATCCCACACACATCTGGAATCAATAATACTTATAGAGGGAAGAGTGTTTGTATTAAACCATGAGGTGCGCACGACATGTGCACAGTAACTCATCCCACACACATCTGGAATCAATAATACTTACAGAGGGAAGAGTGTTCGTATTAAACCATGAGGTGCGCACGACATGTGCACAGTAACTCATCCCACACACATTGGGAATCAATAATACTTATAGAGGGAAGAGTGTTTGATTTAAACCATGAGGTGCTCACGACATGTGCACAGTAACTCATCCCACACACATCTGGAATCAATAATACTTATAGAGGGAAGAGTGTTTGTGTTAAACCATGAGGTGCGCACGACATGTGCACAGTAACTCATCCCACACACATCTGGAATCAATAATACTTATAGAGGGAAGAGTGTTTGTTTTAAACCATGAGGTGCGCACGACATGTGCACAGTAACTCATCCCACACACATCTGGAATCAATAATACTTATAGAGGGAAGAGTGTTTGTATTAAACCATGAGGTGCGCACGACATGTGCACAATAACTCATCCCACACACATCTGGAATCAATAATACTTATAGAGGGAAGAGTGTTTGTTTTAAACCATGAGGTGCGCACGACATGTTCACAGTAACTCATCCCACACACATCTGGATTCAACAATACTTATAGAGGGAAGAGTGTTTGTTTTAAACCATGAGGTGCGCACGACATGTGCACAGTAACTCATCCCACACACATCTGGATCAACAATACTTATAGAGGGAAGAGTGGTTGTATTAAACCATGAGGTGCGCACGACATGTGCACAGTAACTCATCCCACACACATCTGGAATCAATAATACTTACAGAGGGAAGAGTGTTTGTTTTAAACCAGGAGGTACGCACGACATGTGCACAGTAACTCATCACACACACATCTGGAATCAATAATACTTACAGAGGGAAGAGTGTTTGTTTTAAACCAGGAGGTGCGCACAACATGTGCACAGTAACTCATCACACACACATCTGGAATCAATAATACTTACAGAGGGAAGCGTGTTTGTTTTAAAGCATGAGGTGCGCACGACATGTGCACAGTAACTCATCCCACACACATCTGGAGTCAATAATACTTACAGAGGGAAGAGTGTTTGTTTTAAACCGTGAGGTGAGCACGACATGCGCACAGTAACTCATCACACACACATCTGGAATCAATAATACTTATAGAGGGAAGAGTGTTTGTATTAAACCGTGAGGTGCGCACGACATGTGCACAGTAACTCATCACACACACATCTGGATCAATAATACTTATAGAGGGAAGAGTGTTTGTATTAAACCGTGAGTTGCGCACGACATGTGCACAGTAACTCATCACACACACATCTGGATCAATAATAATTATAGAGGGAAGAGTGTTTGTGTTAAACCGTGAGGTGCGCATGACATGTGCACAGTAACTCATCCCACACACATCTGGAATCAATAATACTTACAGAGGGAAGAGTGTTCGTATTAAACCGTGAGGTGCGCACGACATGTGCACAGTAACTCATCCCACACACATCTGGAATCAATATTACTTATAGAGGGAAGAGTGTTTGTATTAAATCATGAGGTGCGCACGACATGTGCACAGTAACTCATCCCACACACATCTGGAATCAATAATACTTATAGAGGGAAGAGTGTTTGTATTAAACCATGAGGTGCCCAGGCCCCAGCGAAGCCCAGACAGTGAGGCACCAAGATCCACCCAGGTGGTCGAGTGGCCACTCGACAGATCCCGGAGAAAAGGGAGTTTCGATGGCCCTCCAGCCATCCCCGGACGCCTGGTTTCGATCGCCTCCGGCATCCCTGGGCGCTGGCCCCACTCCCCTGCTGGGTGTCTGGACACCATCATCCTGGCCCCTCTGACCCCCAGGCGCGAGGGTCCGGACATCAAAGGGCCCCAGTCCTATATCTGGGCCAGCCCCGGAGTAGGACGCCAGTTGTATCCTGGACTGGAAGCCCTGTTGACGCTGTCACGGCTGACACCAGAAGAACTCCTTGCCTGTAACCTGAAGAGACCCTGAGAGCCTGCTGGCGCTGCCGCGGCCCACCTTTGCTCAACCATCTTGAGGGCCTGCTGGCGCTGCTGCGGCTGAACCATCTTGAGAGCCTGCTGGCGCTGCCGCGGCTGAACTATCTTGAGAGCCTGCTGGCGCTGCCGCGGCTGAACCATCTTGAGAGCCTGCTGGCGCTGCCGCGGCTGAACCATCTTGAGAGCCTGCTGGCGCTGCCGCGACTGAACCATCTTGAGAGCCTGCTGGCGCTGCCGCGGCCTCCTCTCCGTTAAGACCACCTATCGAGTCCTGCTGGCGCTGCCGCGGCTCGACCTCTCGGAACCCCCGGCTCGAGGATTGAGAGCTGTGCGCAGGGTATCCCTTCTTGCATCCATACCGAGACTGTCTTGCTACCCTGTCCCTTTAACGAGGCTCTACAGATCCCTCGATCTGCCTGTATATACCGCTGAGACCCAGCAACCTTTATTCTTGATAAAGCCTAAGAACTGAACCTCTTGTGTGGTGTCCGTTTGTAGTGTTGTGGTTACCCTGCTGTACGATCATAGGAGGGGACCCTCACCCAGGAGGCCTCTTGATAACGCTCGGCTACTTCTCGACAGAGGGGTGGACCTAGGGGTGGTCAGTCAGACATCTTCTGTCTCCCCCGGGATCGCCTTTCTAACAAATGCCTGCAGGCTGAGTCCCAGTGCTTGCTGAAGAGGAGAAGGCTCTGGGGAATTCTTCCTTGAAGGCTTGAATGACGCAGGGCTCTGTGGAATCCTTGAACGACGAGCAAGAATCAAAAGAGCCGAGCAACCAGGGCTTTGAAGAGCAAGGCTATTTATAGCCTGGATCCTGGGCTTTGTCTGGGCGTGTTCTGGCAACGTGTCAATTCAGATACCAAGCACATCTTTAAGCTGCACAGAGCAGCTGTCTCATTTAAATGCACATGCTCTCCGGTCTCCTTACTTCCAACAAGCATTGGCAAAAACAAATGTTAAAAAGGAAAACAATATACAAATAAGCATTGGTCACAGAAAATAGCAACAAATGAATAATGAAAGAAACCACTGGTCACAGTTAATTCATTGTTGAATTACTGCGACATGATTAATCTTTTAACAACATGTATGTTGGCAAATAACACATAGCGAGCCAAGGATAGTGTGACAGGATTTCCTGATAGCGGGTCCAAGGACGAGGACCTCTGTCTTCTCCGAGTTGAGCTTCAAGCAGCTGTTGTTCATCCAGGCTGCAACGTCCTTCATTCCTTCCTGGAAGCAGAGTCTGGTGTCTTAGGGGTTCCCCATGAGGGAGAGCATGAGCTGGGTGTCGTCGGCGTAGGATACTATGCTGAGTCCATGCTGTTTGACAATGGTGGCGTAGGGGGCCATGTAGTTGTTGAAGAGCATAGGGCTGAGCGGGGATCCTTGGGGTATTTTGCAGCTGACCTCTGTGGGTTCGGCGAGGAAGGGTGGGAGTTTGATCCCTCGGGTTTTGCCAGAGAGAAAGGAGCGTATCCAGTCGAGGGAGGTTCTTTGTATACCGGCGTCATGGAGTTTGGTTGCGAGAGTGCGGTGAGAGACGGTTTTGAAGGCTGCAGAGAGGTCTAGTAGGATGAGCGGCGCAGTGTGGCCTTGGTCGAGTAGCATGCGGATGTTGCCGGTGGCGCCAAAGAGGGTGGAATCATGCTGTAGTTGCTGCAGATTCCAGACTGGGAGGGGTCGAGGATGGCGTTCTCTTCGATGAAGGTGGTCAGCTGGGCATTGATGGATCTCTCTGTGATTTTGGCTGCGAAGGGAAGGAGAGAGATAAGCCAGTAGTTCTTTAGATCCGTCGGGTCGTCCAAGGGTTTCTTGAGGAGGGGCTTGTCCTTTGCCCACTTCCAGATGTTGGGTAAGATGCCGGATTTGAAGGAGGCATTAATGATTCGGCCTAGCTTGGGTGCCATGGTGGCGGCTGCTCTGTGGTAGATATGCAATGGGTAGGGGTCTGTGGGGCTCCTGAGTGAGTGTTCTTCATGGTCATGGCGGTGTCTTCGGTGGTGACAGGTTTCCAGGTGGTGATGGTGGTGGGGGTCGTGGGGAGGGAAGAGGGGGGAGGGGGGTGGTGTCAAGAGTCTGTTCGCTGATGTTGTCGTAGAGGGCCTTGATTTTAAGGTGGAATTAGGAGCTGAGTGTGTTGCAGAGGTCCTGGGATGGTGAGACGTCCGTGGCTTCGCAGGAGGATTTGGTAAACTGCTATATAACGTTGAAGAGTTATTTTGCGTTACTTGCGTTGGTGTAGATTTTGTTCTTGATAAAGGTCCACTTGGTGGCTCTAATAGGCTGGTGGTATTCAGGCATGGCATTCCTGTAGGTGTTCTGATCTTTGGTGGTTTTCCTGTTCCTCCAGAGTTTCTCGAGGCATCTGCAGGAGCGCCTGGCTTCTTGGAGGTCAGAGGTGAACCAGGTGGCCTTCAGGGGGCATTCTTTGACAGGGTGGCAGTGGGGTGCGAGCTTGTCTGCACAGCTGGAGATCCAGCGGTGTAGTTATTTGACTGCAGAGTTGGCGTCGGTTGTGCCGAGGGGGGTCATGGAGGGTGTTGGTGCCGAGGTGTTCCTCTGTGATCTTACTCCAGTTCCTACGTGGCAGGCACAGGGCGGGATTGGGTGTGGTCGTGGTGTTGAAGGTTAAGTGTATACAGTGGTGGTCTGCCGGAGGGGCTGTGTGGTGTGGCTGAAGTGGGTGTTTGTCCCTCCTGCGAAGATGGGGTTGAGGATGTGTCCGGCTCTGTGGGTGGGCGTGTTGACCAGCTGTTTCAGTCCAAGGTTGGCGAGGTTGTCAAGGAGGGTGGTGGAATCGGGGTCACTGTGGTTGTGGACGTGGAAGTTCAGGTCTCTGATGAGCATGTAGTCCATGTAGGCGATGGTGTGGGGTGCGACGAAGTCCGCAATGGTGGTGACAGAAGAGGCATGAGGCCCAGGCGGTCTGTAGACGAGGGTCCCATGCAGCGTGGTTCTTGGGCTGTTCTGGATCTCTTGTGTGCGATGGCGAGCCCTCCGTCTGGGCGGTGGGGGAGGTCCTTTCTCTGATTCTTGAATCCGTCAGGGATGCCGGTGGCGATGTCAGGGGCTGAGGAGGCATTGGTCAGTGTTTCTGTGAAGAAGGCGACTTCTGGCGAGAGGGTGGTGAGCAGGTCCCAGATCTCTATGGTGTGTCTGTGTATAGAGCACAGTTAGTGGAAGAGTTAGGGTTAGATAGTTAGTGGAAGAGTTAGGGTTAGATAGTTAGTGTAAGAGTTAGGGTTAGATAGTTGGTGTAAGTTAGTGTTAGATAGTGTATGAATTAGGGTCAGATAGTTAGTGTAAGAGTTAGTGTTTGAAATGTTCTAAAATGATAATTTGGAACCTGAGAGCAATATTGTTTGCGAGGCCCGGGGCTCAGATCATGCTTCTTTTTGTTTACCTAATTTTCACAGCTGCCAATCATAAAGGAGTAATCTCAAAAACAAGATTTATATAGTATATATCAGTAACCACTGCCTACCAATCACTGCCCTTTATTCTCCTCAAATATGGCCGGCATCATGTTGACTACCTCTTTTTTTGCTGCTCAGTAGCCAAAATGAATGCGGAAGTATTTGAGTGCAGAAGTTATTAAAGGAATGTGCCCCTTTTTGACATGGTCACCCCTACTTTATCCAGTATTTGATGCGATTTTGACTGGAAGTGCATTGGGTTCCTGCTAACCAGGTTCCCATTGCCAGATCCCTTTCCCAAAACTGTTCAATTGTTTCCACAAAAGGCAATATCTTTAGCACCCTCTGTAAGTCCTTAGTAAATGGTACCCCAGGTACCTAGGGCAAGGAGGATAGAGGGCACCTAAGGGCTACAGCATATATTGGGCCACCCTAAGGGACCCCTCAGCAAAAACATACACACTGCCACTGCAGGCTGCATGTCTTGGTGCAGACAAAAGTGAAAACACCACATCGCTCACCTCTCTGTGTGCCATGCCAGCATACACTGCATGCAGTGTGAATAAGTCACCCCTACAGCAAGACTTACAGCCCTAAGGCAGGGAGCACTATGCTACATGTGTGGACATATTTGCATGAGCAGATATGGTGCTGTGTTGGTTAGTTCCATTACTGCCTGTAAAAGTGAACAGGGAAGGCGTTTTAAGTGCATGTGCAGAACACTGGTGAAAACGAGTTCCCCAACTACATGATGGTATCAAACATCTCGTATTAATACGCCCATGCTGATTCCAGTGGTGATTTATTTATACATGCACCCAGAGGGCACCTTAGAAACCTACCAACTACTAGTGTGCTACGCTGCCTGGTCCTAGCCAGCCTGCCACCGCAGACAAGGTTCTGGCACCCAGGGGTGAGGGGCTTTCTCTCAGGAGGTCTGAAACAAAGCCCGCTCAGGCAGAGGGTGTTTACAACCCCTCCCACAGGATGACCAGTGAATTAGCATTCCAAGGCAGGGAGCTTCAAAGAGCCCACCGCCTTTGGGAACCTGGCTTTGCTCACAGGAGAGGATGCTGATCCCCCTTTGCCAGGGTCTGCTCGGTGCCTGGACAAGGTGGGAAAATTTGTAGTCAGAAAGGTGTGTTCACCTTCAGGATAGTTCCACCCCTAAGATGGGCTACCGGAGTGAACGTGAAATCTCAGAGTCATCTTTGTGATGGCAGAATTAGGAACTCTGGGACAGAGTTAAGCACACTTCCCTCAGGATTCTTTGGCTACTACCCTTCACTCCCCTAAATCTAGTATTTAGGGGAGCCCCGGCACCATGAAATGAGTTCCTGATGACCTGAAATAAGAAGACGGTTGTGAAGATTCGAAAGAAGGAACAGAAGACACTAACTGACTTGGTGCCAACCGGATTGCTGTCCTTGACGACTGCGACAAAGACCACTTGTCCTGCCGCGTCTGCAGAAGCCTGGGAGAAGTGCCAGCACTTCACCCACGAACCAGGATCGCCCATGGAGCAGTAGAGCTGCTTTCCTGCATCCTGCAGGCACCCAAACAGGACTGAGAGGACTCCAGACACCAAAAACCCAACACGGCATGCACCGTTGGCGAAGAGGACCAAAGGTGTCCCTGAGCATCATAAGAGCTCAGTCCACCTGCTGATTCAGCCTGACTGGCCTCCCAGTCCAAACCCGAAGCCTTTTTGCAACCAGACCGATCCCCGTAGATTAAAATTGGGCACCAGATGCTGTATTGCACCACTGCACCTGGCCGTCGTAGAACCCCTGGGGGTGACCTGTTGATGCTGCCTTGGACCTTGCCCCATACTCACCTTAAGACCAAGAGAGTGATCAGGTGAGGCGCTGTAAAGAACTTGTATGCAGCATTTGTTTTTCCCCCATAGGATAGCATTGACGCTTATGAAAATTGCACTGTTACCTGATCGTATTGATTCTGGTGCCTAAATATATATCAGGATATGTGTTTTTTTATAAATTGGTGTGGCTCTCCTTATTGAGTCGTGTGTACCATTTATTGACTCTGTGCGTATCACAGATCTCTGACACTCCTCTCTGATAAACCTAAGGCTGCTCGACCTCACTACTCCGTCGAAGAGCACCTTGAAGATTGCTAAAGCAAACCCCGTCCACTCATACAGGAACCCCTGGGCTCCGTGCACAGTAGACCTCTTTTTGGTATACTTTATAAAGAGCCAGTTTACCACAGTTATCATTCATATATCTGTTTGTGGTCAGATCTTCTTATATACGCTTATGTACGTGTTTGCTTCTTGATTGATTCTTTTATTTGATTGTTAATGTAATTGAAAGAGAAGCTTGTCTGCCGAGTGATGCAATCGGTGGGTAATTGTCACAGCGTTTTCATCTGTGGAGCAGTAGATTTGGGTCAGACTGCACCCTCTCTGATCGGAGGACCGCAGTCTTCTACTGCCTGCTTTGATGCACGCGCCCCAGTGTGCCCACTCTGCTTTGCACGAGCGATAAGCCCATGGCCGAGCTGTGATAATTAGACCCACAAGACACGTTCAATACCACCTCATACACTGATCGCGGGACCCTGAGGGCCTCATTTACCAAGAATTGGCATACAGCAGCATTGCAAGTCTTTTTTGTTGCCCTGCGCCAATCAAAAGGGCAGGAGTGCACCGTACAGGACACAGTGCATTACTGGCCTGTCAGGCGCACATTTTGCAGCCGAGCACCAACACAGACACCCTTGCACCATGGTGCTCTGGGGTCTATGTCTGCTGAAGAACGTGGCACACATGGAAAGAGGAATAAAAGAGGAGAAATTAAAACATTTCTCCTCATTATGCCTGCTTTGGGGAGGTGTAAAGTTTTGGCATTGCCCCAGGTTTACTTGAGTGTCTAAATCTGGGGCGGTGTCAAAATAAATGGGTGTTTGTGGGAAAACCCACATCAACACCCATGGAACACCTCCTTGATGCAGAGTAAGCTAATGCAACGCTTTGCACTGCCTAGCCTTACTCCATATCCATGAAGCGTTTTGCGTCGCCTTGTAGATATGATTCAGAGGCCTGCACCACACGAGCTTTAAAAGAAAGTGACGCTCCAGCTGGTCAGGCCTCTTGGAAATGAGGCCAGAGTTTGCACCAGCAAGATCAAAACTATTTTTCTACAGAGAGTAGCTGACAAGTACTAGGGTACTCGGCCCCTGATGCCCTTACCACTGAGAAGGACTACAATAATTTCATTAAGGGGGACCGCCCAGAACGAGACCTCCCTCCATGCTTATTTTTCAGGGTATAGATCATTCCATGTCAAATAACATTTGGGTGGGGGGAAAAGTGAGATATTTCTTTAACAACTGGGACATGTTGTCTCAAGACACCTGGATACTAGACACGGTAACAGACTTCAAGTTGGAGCTTTACAGCTCTTCAGCTGAGTGACGTTTATGCAACTATTGCAGGTTTCCAGGTTAGACAAAGAAGGTAATCCCATCTAGGACCGGGATATTGTGGTTGAACTGTTTGAAACTGAGCATACTCAAAGACGAGGCAGTAAGATGGTGCTGGCCATACCTGAGCATAATGGGCAGTGATTTGTGGACTGTGGTTACTGACATCATGGGAAATGTAGTTTTTTAGTGAACTGTTGATTGGTTGCTGTGCAAATTAAGTAATAGAAAAAGAAGCATTATTCCCACCAATATGTGCTTAATAACATTTTTAATTCTTGACGTGATAGCTCAAATAAAATTTCTCTCAACACGTACATACAGATACATAAACATTAGGTCTGGGCGGTGAACTCCGCTCCGTTTGTAGACATTGTGGAGTTTTTCGCACTCCGCAGAGCACTCGGAATTCAGAAAAACATTTCTTCGCTTGTGCTCACCAACGTTAAATTGAAGAGCGTGAGCAAGGAAAATCCAGCACTAGACCATCTCCCAGCCAAATTTCTCAACGCGGCTGCCCGGGGATGGGCACTCGCACTCATGTCGAGAAACCTTCCATTCACGTTGAGGAAGCTGCTGCTCTAGTAGAACTTCTACTCAAGTGGCGGAAAGATGCGGTGCCCTCTTGCACTGTGCGTGGTGCTGTTCGCACTGATTTTACTGCGCGGGACAAACATCTGGCGCCAAAAAATCACTGTGTTTTAGTAAATTAATTTTGAGTCTAATATGCTAGTAACTTGTACTTTTAGAGCCTGTGTAAGCCGAATAAAGTTTTATATCTGGCTGATATGCCGTAAATGTGCCAACGCAGCTGTAACAATCTTGTGACCCGCTGGCTTGCTCTTGACAATAATCCAGTATCACAGCTTCAGCTGAGGCCCCCAATTCCTAGTCTCATCATTCACCATTGGACACACATACATGCCACCATTGCTACTTAGTTCATTCCTAGAGATCCACACGTCACTGCAGATCCAGGGCTTGCTACCAGCCACAGCAAGCTCCAGCACTTGCCCAAATAGGATAGGATATAAGTCTATAGAGCGCTCGATTGCCGTGCCGTCTTGGCGCTAATGTATGTAGAATGGAAGTATGGCCTGTGTTACCGGGGCACCATGTGGAAGTGAACAGCCATGTTTTCAAGTCCTTCCTAAAGACCTGCTGATTAGATTGAAATTTCATGGCCATAGGCATTTTGTTCCATAACTTTGATGCACAACTTGATAAAGTCCTTCCATCCCATCTTGCCCGTCTGATTGTAGCAATCTGGATAAGGCCCAAATTAGCAGATCTAAGGGCACTTGGGGGGGTATAACATAGGAATTTTTTGGCGAGATCCTCAGCACCTCCACCATAAAGTGCTTTGTGCACCAGGCATAAGGCCTTAAATTCCACCTGCTGCTGGATGGGAAGCCAGTGCAGTGACTTAATTCCTGCCAAGGTTGATTGTCCTTTAGGAATGTTTAGAAGTAATCTTGCTGCAGTGTTCTGTAGAGACTGCAGTTTTCTCAGCTGGGTCTTATCAATGCCCAAAAAAAGGGCATTGCAATAGTCCAGTTTAATAGGAAGAGCGCCACCACCAGCGTCTTTTGCAATTCTTGTGAGAGTAAAAAGAAGCAGGAGGAAGTGAGACTGTTTACCTGGGCAGAAAAATTAAACTGGTCATCGAAGATGAATCCGAGGTTCCTGACCTTGGGGACAGGACACGGGCATTCCCCGGCCTCAACCGGCCACTAGGAGTCATTCCACAGGCACCGGCCAGGGCCAAACGCTATCACCTCCGTTTTGTCAGTGTTCATTTTCAGGAAGCTATGGTTCATCCAGGTCATGATCTCAGTGAGACAAGCATGAAACCTGGCGGCTGTGGCCTCAGGCTGATTGAAGATAAAGATAACAAGCTGAGAATCATCAGCATATGAGACCAGGGCAAATCCTTGCCTCCTGATAACTCTGGCCCAAGGAGAGACGTAGATGATAAACACTGTTGGGGATAGGGGTGTCGACATGGGTACTGGTGTCTGAGTGACCCCAGAGCAGCCTCGCACCAGGCATCTGTCTGTCCCTTGCTTCATGGTCACTGATGACTACGGGTGGATCTTGTGGGGGACACTCAACATTCACCAGGATGATTCAAGACTTCATACACTAGTGCTGTTGCTTCCATATAATAGTTTGGAGGCACGCCTTGTGCGCTCACAGATGGCACAGGGTCCAGAGTAATCAGACTATTTTAAGCCAATCAATTCGCTCAGTGAAAGAAAAGGTCCAAGGGACAAAGGTGTTCCCAAAGCAATTACACTATTACACTTCAAAAGTTGTCTTCTGAAACATCAACAGTGCATATTGTACTTGTAACGCTTGCACTACTCTAATAAACACAGTGATGGAGCGAACTACACCCTGGAACGCCTCACATCTGAGGGGCTGGTGGTTGCAGGGCTGCGGGGGAGCATAAGCTCCTCCCCACCCTCTTCCGGGACAGACTAATCACCAAGATAGAAAACAGACACTCTGAACGTACTGATGAGTTTGAAGTATCTCCCGTCTCATCACCACATGAAACAGGCAGGCAGATTGGTTTATTAGCAAAGTTTTATTGCGTAAAATAAGACATTCTTGGCAAACAGCTCACTGCGGCAGTATCCTTTGTCTAGTTTCAATCTCCCCCTCACACTAGAACAGGACACAACTGAACTCACAAACAACATCACAGCATGCAATGAAATACTCTTTACAGTGTCTTTATCAGACAATCTGCTTTGTTTTGTAATGTATGTGAACGTTAGTTTTTGGGTATTTAATTCTCACCAAAATAGCAACCAAACTCCGGCCGACTTCTACCATATGGTCAGGCTTTGCCCAGGCCTTGACCCCTTTTGGTCCGAGGTGGAATCTGAGCTCACACAGACCTTGGGTCGCCAGGTTCCACACGATCCCTTACATCTTCTCCTGGGTGTATTTGAAGGTTTGGACGGCTCTATAGCGGACAAACATTTTCTGGGAACAGCGGTCGCTGTGGCTAAATGAGATATTGCAGTGGCCTGGGCTCAGCCCAACCCCCTACTCTGCGAAAGTGGCACCAGGGAGTGAATTGGTGCGTGGCCCAGCAGGAACATGGTTGTCGCACGAGGTGCCAAATGGCTGAACCTACTGTTTTAAATTGCCAGCTTTGGCTCTCCCATGTAACGGGGTGCTGCTTTCCAGCTTGGGTGGCTTGCATAAATACGCCTACCCACAGAGTGGGGTTTTTTACTGTCTGTCGTAGATGGAATTGGCTTTACTGTGTAAGATGTATGCGGTCTTTTTTTTTCTCTCAAAATGATAATAAAATTGATTATATAAAAAAAAGAACATTCACACCAGAATAAACCATCTCAAAACATTGTGAATTGTGTCACGGTTTTGGCAGTTGAAACTACAGAATGATATGGTTGGTGCCACCTTTGCAAGTTGTTAGAATCTAGACAGCCATGAATCCTCTTTTGATCTCTCAGCCTGGATGGGTTGTACAGAATATTTACACAGCTGGTCCGAAGATACTGATAGGGAGTAGATGTTCCTGCTTTAGTGATGAACGGAGTTTATATTTTTTGCCCTCAAGTGGTTTTTGATTCCTATTTCTTCTCCTAGTTTCTTTTTCCCATGTGCTCAGGTCTTTCAATAGTTTTTTGTTGAATCCCAGACGTTATGTATATCAGGATAGTTTATGATCCACACTTGGTAACATGTCCTCAACACTGCACACATTTCATGGGAGTCGGACAGGTTTAATTCGCAGTGAAGCAGCCTCTACGAAGTTCGTTGCTTGGTGAAATGACATTAGTGACGTTGAAGAACCTACATTCTGTTTGGAGACGCTGCGAACGTTACAGTTTGTCCTTTAACTCAAAGCTCTTCTGACATTCAGAGGAAAGGGAGGATCTCAGCCCGGAAGGGTTGTTAGATGTCATAGGAGATCTAACTTTAGCTGAAGATTCTTAGATGATGTAAAAGATCAGATTTATTTTTTTAAATTAAGGGTTTTTGGCAGTGCTTCAAGAAGGCTTCCATCTTGTATGTGTTACTTGAGGTTGCTGAGCACCACCTTTTGTTTACAGCAGTTTCCATATCCTGTACAGCGTCATGGCCGTCGCCTGTGTGTTCTTTGATGGCGTACAAGGCTTGCCTTAAGATCAAAGCTCTTGCTACACACAGTGCAGTGATAAGGCCTCTCTCCTGTGTGTACGCTTTGATGCCGTACAAGGGTCGCCTTCTGAGAAAACCTCTTGGAACACACAGTGCAGTGATAAGGCCTCTCTCCGGTGTGAGTTCTTTGATGCATTACAAGGTGTGCCTTCTGAGAAAAGGGTTTGGAACACACAGTGCAGTGATAAGGCTTCTCTCCTGTGTGTACGCTTTGATGTTGTAGAAGATTTCCCTTCTGAGTAAAACTTTTCTCACAGACATTGCAGTGAAAAGGCCGCTCTCCTTTGTGAGTTTTTTCATGTGTTGCCTTATCAGCAAACCTCACTTCATTCTCAGTGTAGGGGTACCGATCTGTGTGTGTTTGTTTGTGCAGTAAAAGATGCGTCTTTCCAGTAAATGTCTTCTTACACTCAGTACAGGCGTAAGCTCTTACGCAGGTGCATATTCTTTTCTGCTTTGCAGGTAGTGTTTTATTGTTAAAATTCTGTCTTCTGTCTATTCCTTGGTGTTTTCTTTCATTCATTTTAAAAGCAAAATTCTTCCTTCCTCTAGAAGCTTTACGTTTCTCATTCCTATTCATACTTTCTGTCTGCGACTGCTGTGCTGCAGAATGAAATGAACACTGAAAATGATACGTGGGAAATATTTCTTGAAAGAAATGCACAGTTATAATATGAGAAAGGTGGACAGTAATATATATGAAGGAAGGAAAATGTTACTACCTGTAAACAATCATTTGTTGCTTGTAGTTCTACAGTTCACATGTGGTGATCTCTCATGGGTTGGGTTCTGACTACTAAAAATAAATTAATTGAAGATTGAGTTTTGATCTGGAGAACGACTCGTAATCCTATACAGAAAGGCATAATGCATCAGCGCGCAGACTTCAATTAAAATAAGTGTGTTGTTTTCTCCATTGGAGTACAACTGCTTATATGTGTAAAATTAAAAAAATAAACTGCTTAATCTGAGCAACCTATATACTTTACAACCATACAGCAAGTGGGTGATGCATGTGAGCCTGCAACATGCAAGTGAGTAACATTTTCCATTTGCAGCAAGCTGTGGCACATCACAGGTTGTGCCATAACTTAAAAGAATAGGTAAGGTCCAGAACGCCGCAGCCAGGCTCATTCTAGGGACACCACGCCACAAACATATGACCCAACACCTACGAAGTCTCCACTTGCATCCCGTTGAGAAGAGGATCACCTTCAAACTCCTCACCCATGCCTACAAATCCCTCAACATCGGACCCACATTCCTCAATGACCGAATTTGTTTCCACCTACCAAAGAGGAACCTCTGCTCCACTGACCTCGCCCTGGCAGAGTTTCCCCGCATCAGCAGAAACAGAACCGGCGGTAGAACCTTCTCCTACATCGCAGCCAAATCCTGGAGCAAGCTCGCGGTCAACATCAGGCGCTCCCCAACCCTCCACACGTTCAGGAAGGGCCTCAAAACCTGGCTTTTTGACTGACCCGGAGCTGCTCCCCCCACCCCCAGTGCCTTAAGACCCTCACGGGTGAGTAGCATATAAACCGCTGATTGATTGATTGAAACGAAAGAATGGCTAATTGAGTTACTAATATGCATAGAACAATTAAACACTTCTGGGTATCTTCCTTGCATTGATGTCACCAGAGAAATACTTTATGAAAATATGCACAGAACCACATGTTTCTGCTTTACAATTATCTACTAGAGGTATGTTGGGTAGAAAATCCATGGTTGCATCTTTATCACACGTGGACTCAGCCTGTGGTATTTCTATGTGGTGTCTCCGCTCTGCCTGGGTGGTAAATTCAATTCCACTTGCGGAATTTGAGGAATTTGGGTAATTTCACATTCCGCGGAGAAAGTGGAATTGCCAAAACCTCCGCAATCCCCGGCTTCGTAGAATTTTTTGCTTGTTCACGCTTTCAAAATGTGTGTTCGCAAGAAATTTCCCCCCGAGCACGCAAACAGCGTTCGCGTACAGGAAAAAAGCATTGTGAACAGGCGGAAGAAGCAATTCAGCGTGTTTGCAGAATTCTGCGTGCTCATGGAGATTTTTTTCGTAGAGCTTTGCGTAACATGACTACACAAATTCCGCCCACCCCTAGTCTCCGCACGAGTAGAAAACCATTTGCCAAATTGTGCCGGTGCAAAAAACGGTCTTATTTTTCATACATTTTCAATTCTGATAATGTAGAGCATGAGTGCATGTTTAACTCTGGGTGCATATTTAACTTTGTCTTTGTAAACTTGCAGGAACTGTTCATCTACTTATGGGGTGTGTAGTTTGCTAACTGTTTGAGGAAGTGACTGCTACTAGGTAGACAACTATCTCCATTAAGGCTTGCAGTCATGTAGTGGCTTAAAAGGTGGACTTGTTACTCTTGATAAAATCTTAACTGGATGCCAGGGGTGCTCTGGTGGGATAACCAACTTTCCCATGAACATGTTCACAAGAGTTTTTTCAAAAGTATTCAAACGTTAGTGTAGGCTTGGCCAGCTTCTTTATGTATGTATCTATATGTTATTTCTATACTGCAAACCTAGCCTAAAGCTAGGGCCAAAGATGAGCATAAATAATTTTTAAAGAAGGGAGTCTTCAACTCTTTCCTAAACGGGAGCAATGTCGGGCGGTCCTGATGGATACAGGGATGTTGTTCCAGATCATGAGTTCATAGATGGAAAAGGCCTGCTAACTTTTTTTTATTTTTTTTACAGTTCTAAGTCTGCAGTCTGATGGAGTTCTCCAACTTCGCATTGAAAATAAGAGCTGAACTTAAGGACAACGAGAATGATGAACAAGTGACAAGAAAGAGGTAATAGCTACAAAAGAGGAACTTTTAAAGGGAAAAGCAAGACTACTGTCCTCAAAGAGTCTTAAACTTTGTAAGATGATACGAATAAGTAAGGAGAGCAGTCAAAATATAATTGACACAAAGACGACATGAATTTCTGACAGAGGAATCAAGCTCAGAAGGTGACTTAGACAACTCTACCTAGGAAAAAAACGTACTTGCCACTTTTTTCGCTGAGTAGGGTTTACTGAGACAAGGACGGACAATGGAATATCCACACAAACAGAGGAAGAGAAAGACAGGAAAGAGCAAATGGAAAAGATAACTCACCCCTGTAAGATGATACGAATAAGTAAGGAGAGCAGTCAAAATTTAATTGACACAAAGACGACATGAACTTCTGACAGAGGAATCAAGCTCAGAAGGTGACTTAGACGACTCTACCTAGGAAAAAAAACTACTTGCCACTTTTTTCGCTGAGTAGGGTTTACTAAGACAAGGACGGACAATGGAATATCCACACAAACAGAGGAAGAGAAAGACAGGAAAGAGCAAATGGAAAAGATAACTCACCCCATAGGAAGAGAAATTAATTAATTCTCCATTATTAACTCATCACAACATTAAATGACAAGGGATGAACTAAATATCCAGAACCTTGGCTTATATTTCTGCCCTAGTAGGGACTTAGATTACAGTTCATGTAGAATTGACATATTTCCGTTTCTAAGATATCAACATAAAATCAGACCCAAGCCAATGAACATGAGAATGGGGGAGCCCAATACAGAAAATATGACTTGTGTTCAAGAGACACTGATACTTCATGACATTGGCTGGTCTGGATAATGGAAATATATGTGCTACGAAATAGCGGGAAGCGTTACTTGGAAATGAGGCACAGATAGATCAGGGAAGCCTAACTCGCTTCAAAAAGCAAGCTACATATAACTCCTCCTTGCCTCATGATAATCTGGATGTCTTTAGTGACTTGGTCGCCAAAGACTTGTTCAAATAAATTGTTCACCAGTCAAGGCAAGAAGGGAAGAATCAGATCCAACTTGAGTAATGGACAAAGGGAGGCCATTAACACATTCCGTAATGACAACATAAGTACCAATGTCATCCGATAAACTGCAAGAATGTGGTTTTATTTTATTTTATTTTTTTATAAACTTTTATTAAGAAAAAAGAAACAACATACAAGGCAAAATACAGTGCGCATGGACATGTGTTCACAGAGGAGGACATTCGATCAAAGTGTTATAAAGCAGATCAGCACTACAGAGAGGGGGGGGGTCAGCGGGGAAACAAATCAGAGATAACAGAAAGTACGAAGTACATAGAATGTCGGATCAGGGGGAGAGGGGGACATCTTGGCTCCCCATAAGTGGAGGTGTACATATGTTCCCCCGGTATGCGTTCTACTGGCTCCAAATTTTATTTCCTTTCCGAGGTCTGCCCCGCGCCACATACACAGGCAGCGTCTGGCTCCACTCCAGTGACCCTTTCCATTACAGCATGCACACGACTCCAGAACGTCACCACCTCCGGGCACTCCCAGACGATATGAAGGAAAGTACCAACCATTCCACAACCGCGCTTACAAAACCCATCAGAGGAATAGCTCATACGAATCAAGCGTGGACCCGTAACATATACACGATGTAAGATTTTGAGCTGAACGAGTCGGAGACTGGCAGGAATCGCCACTTCCT
Source organism: Lissotriton helveticus (assembly GCF_964261635.1). Lineage (NCBI taxonomy): Eukaryota > Metazoa > Chordata > Amphibia > Caudata > Salamandridae > Lissotriton > Lissotriton helveticus. The sequence goes on along the minus strand of NW_027611692.1, from coordinate 1,427,901 downwards.
TGGGCGAGGATAATGCAGATTGTCAATCCTCGTCATCCAGCTCCAGACCGTCACTGGTCCAACCCTCCCTGAGGCGCACCAACAGATCCACCCGACTTTTGATCAACTTTTTGTATATCAAAGAAATAGTGCTGTCGGGCACGTAGCCGTCGAGGACCCGATCTTCAAGGGGGGAGGACTCGGGGATGTCGGTTCCCGCAGGGAAAGCCGAATTCAAAGCATGGTGAATCTGTGCATACCTGAAGAATTCCCTATCACTCATGTCATATTCTATCTTTAATGCCACAAAGGTCTTGATTTTGCCCTTGGCCCTGAGGTCCTCCACCCTACTGATACCAATCATATCCCATTTTTCAAAGCCTTTCGTTTTCCAGAGACATCCCAATCTTTCCGACGCATACAGAGGGGTCGCTCGAGTCAATCGATCCCTCCATCCCACAGCCGCAGTCGCATCATGCCACACTCGTACAGCAATCTTGGTGGGTCCAGATAAATCCTTCCCCGCCACCTTGGAATAGAGCGCCCTATTGTAGTCCCCGCCCGGTAGCGGATATTTGTCCATCTCAAATGCAGGGTTAGAGACAGGAGCATAGGTTGCATGATTGATCGCACTCAGCTGAGAGGCCCAATAATAACGCCTGATATCCGGAAGTGCTATACCTCCGTCGTACCAGGGAAGTGTGAGTTTAGCAAGGGCGATACGCGAACGGCCATCCCAGATTAAACGTCTCTGCAGGCTCTCCACCTCTCGAAAATAGCTCACCGGAATAGTATCGAACGTATTCTGGAGCGCGTACAAAAACCGCGGCAAGGACATCATTTTGAAAAGAGCTGCGCGCCCGAGTGGAGATAGCGTCAGTCTGCGCCAGCGCACGACATCTAGCTTTAACCTCTGAAGAGGAGGGAGCAGATTACGCTCATAGCGAGCAGCGGGGTCCAGAGATACAAAAACCCCCAAGTACTTGAATCCCGTCGGTGAGACCTGAATAGGGCACCTGCGAGGCAGGGGAGGGAGACCACCCGAAAGCACATACACAGAGGATTTAGTCCAATTGATCACAAGGCCCGAGTTCTTTCCAAACGAAGTGTAGCAAGTCAAACAAAACATTCAGCGATTTTCGAGGGGACATGAGATACAACAAGGTATTATCTGCGTAGAGCGATACGCGATCCTCGAAATCTGGGGACCATTGGATATCCTTAATCGAGGGCTTCCACCGCAGCCAGGCAGCCAGTGGCTCCAGGGCGAGGGTGAAAAGTAGTGGTGACAACCCTGCCGTGTGCCCCTGCCGAGGACAAAAGACTCAGATACTCGGCCATTCACGACCACCTGCGCCAGTAGCTCCTCATACAAAAGTTTCACCCAACCGATGAATCCAGGACCAAAACCAAATTTCGCAAGAGTGGCCCAGAGATAAGGCCACTCTAGTGTATCGAAGGCCATCGTGGCATTAAGGAAGCCAAAATGGCCGGCTCACGAAGAGACGCTGCCCTCGCGAGAGCACCATGCAAGCGCCGCAAGGTTGAGTGCCGTATTACGGTGTGGGATAAAACCGGACTGATCCGGGTGGACCAAATCACCAATCACCTTTATCAGACGGTTGGCCAATAATTTGGCAAGAATTTTCGGTTCGGCATTTAGAAGCGAGATGGGCCTATACGAAGCACAGCGATCCCGCGGCTTCCCCTCCTTATGAATCACCACGATAGTGGCAAGATGCTGATCACGAGGAAGGGAGCCGATGTCTCGTGACTCTAGAAACATATCACGAAGATACGGAGCCATTTTATTAGGACGCAATTTGTATAATTTAATGGGCAGGCCATTGGGACCCATGGCCTTGCCAGAACGCATGGAACAAATAGCGGTAGCTACCTCATCGGCCGAAGGTGCCGCGTCCATTAGGTCTCTGTCAGCCTCAGACAGGCAGGGCAACGCAATATCACGGAGCAACAGATGAGAGTCTTCCTCCGGCCTATCAGAGACCGGAGAATAACAGTTCGGAAATGTTCCACGAAACACTCAACAATGTCAGCCGGATCCGTCACACGCACTCCATCAAGCTTCTCAATCACGGGAACCACACGACTCGCCCTTTCTTTCTTGTCCAGCCACACGATCAATTTACCTGCCTTATCTCCAACATCATACAGTCTGCCCTGTTGCTCTCTATTCATGACTTTCGCAGCATCAGTCACCAGGGCTCTGTAATCTAGTTGTTTAAGGCTGAGGGAATGAAGCTTAGCACGGGTCATGCCAAGCTCCAAGTCACTTTCCAGCTCGGTTATTTCAGTCTCTAGACGGGCCACTTCTTCATGTTTACTTTTCATGGCACCAGCGATTAGAGACAAAGCCTGCCCACGGATCACAGTCTTAAAAGCCTCCCACAATGATACAGCAGAGGACACAGATCCCACATTTTCAACAAAGTAGTGATCGAGGGACTTTATCAACTCGGCGCGGGTCTTAGGGTTGTGAAGATACCAGGGGTTTATCGGAGCGACCTCCCGCCGCATTACTCATAGTAGTATCCATGCTGAGCCACAGTGGGGAGTGATCGGATATGCCCCTGGCCAGGTGTCTTATCTCTCTGACAGAGGAGGCTTGCGCCGCTGGCATCAGAACATAGTCGAGTCTAGAGAGACTGCCATGGGCTCCAGAGTGGAAGGTGTATTGTACCTGCTCGGATGCATCAACCTCCAACAATCCACCAGGCCCAGGGTCTCCAAAAACCCACTCAACCAGGATTGAGACTTGGTAAGATCTCTGGGGGGGTAGCGAGCCACGTTGCCGGAGACAACAGAGTTAAAGTCTCCGCCCATCACCAGGATACCCTCTGGTAGCCCCAGTACCACAAGCCCAAGATCCCCAAAAGTCGAGGTCTGTAGAACCGGCGGGATATATACAGTAATCAGTGAGACAGTCCTCCCCTCCCATCTGCCGGTGAGAGCAGCATAGCGCCCCCTATCATCGAGAATTACATCATCTATTTCCAAGGGGAGAGAGGACCTGACAAGGATGCCCACGCCCCTAGAACCAGAAGTGAATCCAGAGTGTACCGCGAGACGATACCCTCGGCGATTCATGGCATGGCACGTATTTCCAATCAGATGCGTTTCCTGCAATAGTACAATATCGGGGGAGAGGCGCCGGAGTAACACCACACCCCGTTTTATCCTATCTCCCAATCCATTGACATTCCAACATATTAGTTTCAACCCACTACCCCCCATCCCGGAAAGAAATGCAGAATCCACCCGACAACGAACACAGTAACCAAATCAGAAAGGAAAACAATACGTTGCCTTGAGAAAAAATACCAAACACCCAAACTCCCCCCTCCACCCCCCAACTTGAAACCGTTACGATACCCCCCACCCTGCACCCCTGCCACACCAACTTGCAGTGTGCCTGTCGCCCTAACATTAAACTAATCTACAGAAAGAACCCCTGAGGAGGATAGAGTCCCACTCCCCCGCCACCCTCGGGTATACATGAATAAGACACAGTGGTATGAGAAGCATCGAACCCAGCTGTATGACATGTCAATTGTTCGAGAGTCGGGAATCATAAAGTCACTCTTGTTCCAACAGGCCACCCTCGGCTCCACCCGGATGCCCGGTTCGGTCATTCTGTTTGGGTAGAGTATCCAGCCAGTCACTAACTCTCTCGGGACGATCAAAGAAGAATGTCCGGTCCTTGTATTCAACACAAAGCCTAGTTGGAAATAGCATCGCATATTTCAGGCCCATGTCTCTCAGCCTTCGCTTCACCCCGTGAAACCCCATCCTTTGAACGAGCTGGGTGAAGTCCGGGTAGAAACTCACCGTCGTGTTCTCGAACTTTACGGGGCCACCCACTCTCGAAGCCTGCAGGATAATGTCTCTGTCCATAAAGTTGAAAATTCTGGTGATGATAGGCCTCGGAGGGGCACCCGGCTTCGGTTTCCCGCCCGGCACTCGATGGGCATGCTCCACAGCGAAAAGTGTACTCAGTCCTGTAAGGGCGAGGTGACTTAAGACGAGGTCTTCCACAAGGAGATCCGTTGCCAGATTGTCGGAAGTTTCAGGGACACCAATGATATGTACGTTATTGCGTCGGCCCTGTTTTCAAAATCCTTCAGTCGATGGGCAATGAGGTCATTAGAGGATCGCAGATTTCCGATTTCCGTCTGCAGGTCGGACACATCGGTCGTGAGGCTAGAGGTCTTCAGATCTAGTGACTTGACCCTTTCATTGGTCTTCGACAAGTCCGCTCTAATCAAAGTAACATCAACGGCTACAGTGTCAATTTTGAGAGCTAGAGCCTCATATTGCTGTCCAATGGAAGCCTTCATGTTGGCAATGGCACCCATGACATCCTGCAGAGTCAATTTGGTCGACGCGGCCGGGTCTTCCTTGGAATCTGCCAGAGCCCGACTGGTGCCTTCGGGGGACCCCTTGGAAAGGGTATAGCGATCCATGATGTTAGTCTGGATCGGTCCCCCACCGTAGAGGCTTTTGGTTTTCCGCTTCTCGTTGTCAGCCCTAGCCGACATCTTGAAAAGTGTGCCCCGAAGGGGCCCGTGAGACCTGGTAAAAATGGCCGCTCACAACCAAACCACCGAACACCACAAAGGTGGGCTCCAGAGGCACAAGCAGCAGCGTAGCCCAACACCCAAGCATCCACGACCGCTGGCACACAATGGATAGGCAGCGTTAGGCTGAACCTCGGGGGGACCGAAGCAATCCTGTGATCTGATAAGGCCAAAGACCCAAAAAACAAAACCGAAAGTCAGATCAGGGCAGCAGGGGTAACCCCTCAGGCCGTTGTCGTTCAACTACTCCCCGGCGTCCTGGTGTGTCAAGCCCCCGGTGTCACCGTGGGGCGGGCCTCAAAAGTTCAGATCGATGTAGCGGCGGTTCCCGAAGTCCAAATTAAATTTTATTAACAGCTAAGGTGTCAGCTGAGGTTCATCTACAAGAACCCGTCATCAAAATCAGGATATCTTTCAGGATATGTGCGGAGGGCGGCGAGGGTCTCGGGAGCCCTGTGCTCACGCGGCCATCTCGGATGCGCGCGAAGCTCCTCCTCAAGAATGTGGTTTTAATGATGGTTTGCAATTATGAACGAAAGGCTTTTCAATAATTATTAAATACGGATTGTTGTGAAATGGGAAAACCAAAATTTCCATTTGTGTAAAACACTACCCTGTACTGTACCGTGCTTTTATCTTCTAACAAATGTATGCAAGAACAAGGGGGCGTATAGTGCCCTCCAACAATAGCTCACTGGAAAGCACAGCAATAAACTAAAACCATGTATTGCTGATTCTTGAGGAGAGCCTCCCATCATATTGTATAGATAGTGAGAATTATTTTCTACAAAAGATATACACAGGAGACAATCATATTTGACAATTACCTAGGATGTGATCTTGCTAATTATGAATACAACATACGCAAGGTCTAAGAGCCTACGAACATGCTTTTTGCAATAGACCAATATCTCCATATGACTATACATGGATGCTTAGGACCATGACTTTCGACAAAATAACAATATTTTCATATTTAACAATAGATATTACAGACAAATCTCAGGGACAGCAATGGGCACCTGCTCTCCCAGCTATGCAAATGTATTTGTGGTCTGGTGGAAGGAACAGGTCTGTCGTGTAGTTCCCACTAATCCGTAGGACCTGCGCATTTGTTGGATAACATAAACTTTGGATGAGGTGCCTAGACTGGCTCCGGGCACCTCCGCAGGATGAGTTGGCTTAGAGACCAGCTAGCTCACAGTGCCACCATAAGACTCCCTAACCTTACCAGGAAGCGAATGGTTTCTGGCAACCTCTGAATGTGACAACCCTGACCCCTCAGGGATCTTGGAAACAGAACAGAACCTTTCGCTCAGTCACTCAAGCTTACTTGCTCTCAGAGAAATATACAGAGAAAACACAGAGGGACGTTTTTAATATATTTATTGAACCAATGTTATTATTGTATAGAATACATAAGCTGCAATAATCAGTAGACCGAAGCAGCTGAAAGCGATTACAAGCCCGTAAATAGTAGATATAGTTCTATCATGGTGCTAAAACAGTGTATATATGCAGTCATATAAACAAGGCAGTAATCAGGCGGACTCCTACTATGCACTCCCTACTCTGCGTGTACCTAGAGTGTGTGTGGGTGTGAAGCCAAGAATCCCCACTAAGGGACATGACAGGAGAGAATGCAGGCCACAAATTGGTTACAAACTGAACACCCCCCACGGAGATGCCAAACCGCTGCACAGTGAAGTCTCAGCCCGCACAGACCCTGGGTGTCAGCTGTAGTGCCTCCTCTACTAATCTATTGGGATGCTCATTATTTATAATAGAAAGCATCTTGTGATGTACGTACAGGTTAGACAATGTTATAGATATGTAAATAGCCCTGTCACCCTGTGGATGAAGATACGGCATTTGTACATAGTGCGTCAAGAGGCCTTGTACTTAGTGTTCAAGGCATCGTGACAATGTTGGGCGAAGCTAGATGTGTAAACAAAGTAGTGTCAGAGAAACCAATCCAAAATTGTTGTGCATGCAAATATGTGCAAAAGGTCACAGCAGAAATGTTACAGTAAAAAATATGACAATATATGAAATGAGCCACTTTGCTACATGGGCCTAACCCGGGCACATAACAGGTGGTCTGGACATCACAGAATGAAAACATGACAAACCATGCGCTGATTTGGATCCGGTATATAGATGACCTTTCCCTGCTGTGGGACGGAAGTAGGGAAATGTCTAAAAGATTACTCCAGAGACAGACAAAAACTGATCTCAACTGACAATTCACTCATTAGATCAGAAATAAATCTATAAATGACCTGGCTATCCATACTGAGCTAGAGAAGCACACATGGTCACAAGCCTACATAGAAAGGAAAAAGCAGGGAGTTGTGAATAGCGTGCATCCACAGAAACTGATAGAAAGTATCCCCTATGGTGAAATGCTACGGATCCGTAGAAACTGTGATAGCCAAGAAGTGTATGAGAAGGAAGAAAAAAGTAAGCGGCCAGCAGCCAAGCGAGAACCCAGAACATGAATAAACTACTTTTAAATCAGAGACACCAAAGGAGAGACCTGATATTACAGTAAGGTTCATCACTACATACAATACGAGGTACACAGCAGCAAGACAAATTCTAAACATTGGAAAATAATAAAAGCTGATCAGGTGATTGGACACAATATTACCTCACATCCCTCCATCACATACCCTATCCTTAAAGGACAAACAAGCCCATAGCTATGTAGATAGTCCAATGAAAGAAAGGGGCCATCTAACCTAAAAGGTTTCAGAAAATGAGGGAAATGTATGGCTTGTAAATCTGGTATCAAAATAAAGGAGGTTATTCTTCATAACAGGAAGGAAAATCAATCAATTCATAACCTGTAGCACAGATTTCTGTGTCTATATACCTGAAAGAATGTACAAACAGAAAATAATATGTGGCCAACTTGATGTTCCCCATTGGCAAGTGATGGAGCACATGAGAGGCATCAAACACCCGGACTTAAATTCACCAGTGTCTGGAGATTTTGTAAAATGCCATGATATCATTGTAGACGCGCTCGGTTTCTTTGGCCTTATGTCAGAGGAGGTGATCAAGAGAAGAAATTGAAAAGGATCGATTTAAGATCTAATACAGAGCTGGGTACCGAGGAAGTCAAGGGCCTGAATAAAGATTGGGAATTACACGGGCACATAGGATGAATACTGATGTCGAATCTGCAAACTTTCCCACTACTGACACTCTCTGGAACACATGTTAAAAAAGCCATCATTTCCTTGCAAGATTCGAAATATAGAATTTCTTTACATTTCTCAGTGCACTACTTAGGGTAAAGGGGGTATACCCCACAATCATACTAGATTGATAATGCCCACTGAAGGCACAAAAAGTTGGACTTAAAAATCAGTGATGCCACTGCGATCCCCTGCGGCTACAAAACCACCCCCAAATACAGCGTCGACCGACCAGGAGAAGGCAAAGCCATCATCCGCAAGAACACCCACCAACTGACCACTTACTCGAATGACTCAATGACTACCATGGAACACTTCCCCTTCCAGATCCAGAGCAACCCCAACACCATCCTCCGTGGCTCCCTAATCTACAAGACCCCCAGCCCCCACCCGACCTTCAACTAAGCCATCGTAGACCTCATCGCACACCAGGCTCTAGCATCCACCGATTACATCCTACTCGGAGACCTCCACTTTCACTTGGACAAGCCCAGTGACCAAAACACCGACTCCCTACTGGAGAACTTCGCCAACATCGGACTCACTAGTCACTACATAGACCCATACAGCCAGACACACGCTAGAACTCATCTTCTCCATCAGTGGGAACCACACCTACAGCCACACCACCATACTCTTCCTGATCAACCCGCACTGTGTGCACTTAACCATTCCCACTGTTCACCGCCACCCTCACCCCCCCTCCGCCCCATCTGTTGTAGCTGAAACAAGGCCACCGAAGAACTTCTTGTCAACTTTCTCAGCATGAACGCACCACCAGCAGATGCCAACACCGCAGCACACAACCGTCATCAATGGATCTCCAACTGAGCCGACACACCAGCACCCCTGAAGAAGACACCAGGCAGGCAAAACTTCAAGAAAGCCACCTGGTTCACTTCAGCCCTCCACAAGTGCAAACGTATCAGCAGACAACTCGAGAAGAGATAGAGGCACAACAAAATCCCAGAAACCCAAGCAAACCGCTGTCAACGCACACCACCTTCTTAAAAGCACAAAGAAAACAGCCATCAAAGACAGAATCAACGCCTATGCACACATCAACACAGAAGTCTTTGCCATCGTCAAGGAGTTCTTCAGTCCCAACAGTGAGACCACAGACGTTTCACCCTCCCTAAGACCTCTGCAACAAACTCAGCACATTCTTCACCACAAGATCAGGCAGAACTACAACAGCTTTGACACCCAAGACCCTGCTACAATGCCTGCCACCACCACACACAAGAAGGCCTTACCCCAACATATCATGCTCAACTGGACTCCACTCACCACAGATGACACACTCAAGCATCCACTCCAGAGCCCCACTGGATCCTTGCCCGTATCACATCTTCCATTGAGCAGCCGCAGCACCATCAACTGCGCCATCAAAACAGCCACCTTCCCTGCCGCCTGAAAACACGCCAAGATCAACCCCCCTGCTGAAGAAGCCATTTGCAGACCCGCAGACCTCCAGTACCTCAGACCTATCTCCCTCCTCCCCTCCCTTGCCAAGGTCATCGAAAAGGCCCTCAACATCCAACTCTCCAAGTTCATCGAAGCGAACCATGTCCTGAACAACTCCCAATCTGGCTTCCAAAGCAATTATATCAATCCTCGACAATGGTGAGCAAGATGCGGGCACACAGCGGCGGCAGCTCTCCCTTAGCTGCAACGGCCCACAGGACAAATCACGATGAGGCAACGTTGGCAAAGGTGCGGGCGCTCAGCGGCAGCAGCTCCCTCTCAAATGCGGCGACCCACAGGACAGATCCCAATGATGCAAAGTTGGCAAAAGTGCGGGCACTCAGCGGCAGTAGCTCTCTCTTAGCTGCAGCGGCCCTCAGGACGAATCATGATGATGCAAAGTTGGAAAAGGTGAGGGCACTCAGTGGCAGCAGCTCTGTCTTAGCTGCGGCGGCACACAGGAAGAATCACGATGATGCAAAGTTGGCAACGGTGCGGGCACGCAGCGGCAGCAGCTCTCTCTTAGCTGCGGCGGCACACAGGACGAATCACGGTGATACAAAATTGGCAAAGGTGCGTGCACTCAGCGGCAGCAGCTCTCTCTTAGCTGCGGAGACCCACAGGAGGAATCACGATGATACAAAGTTGGCAAAGGTGCGGACACTCAGCGACAGCAGCTCTCTCTTAGCTGCGGCGGCCCACAGGACGAATCACGGTAATACAAAGTTGGCAAAGGATAAACAGAACTATAAGGACGGTCAGTCCATTTACAAGCGGGCTATTATTCATCAAAAAAGTGTGTTCTACTCCTCTCAAATTGCTTCTGCTCAGAACTCAGCCAAAAAACTCTTTCAGGTGGTTAATACACTATCTATCCCACAATCTAGTGAACCCACAGATATATCCCAAGAGTTATGCAACTCCTTGGCTGATTTTTTATCTACTAAGGTTACTAAGATTTATACAGCGTTCCCCATTCCACCCCTCCCTAATGACCTAAACCCCTCCCCTCCTCAAGAACCCATCCCCCCCTTCATTTCTCCATTTTGACATGGCCAGCGCTGATCAGATCAGCAACCTCATTTCATCCACTAGATCAGGGTCTCCATTAGACCCTTGTCCTCCTTCTATTCTCAAGCTAATACCAGATGTAATCACTCCCCCTCTTTTGGAAATCTGTAACACCATTTTCAGCTCTGGAATATTCCCCGCAGCCTGGAAACAAGCAGTGATCAAGCCATTATTGAAGAAACCATCCTTGGACCCCACTGCCTCCATCAATTATCGCCCTATAGCATGTCTCCCTTTTCCTGCTAAGATAATTGAAAAACTACTGAATAGGCAGTTATCTGATTACATTGAGAGTAACCACTTACTAGACGATACTCAGTTTGGCTTCAGACAGACCCACGGGACAGAGACGGCCTTGATTAAAGCAACGGACGAAATCAGGGTAATTATGGATCAGCAGTACTTATACTTTTGGACCTATCCGCGGCTTTTGACAAGGTCGATCACTCTATTCTGATCGACCGTGTCGCATCTGTTGGCATTAATCATCTTGCAAAGGACCTCCTGGCATCTTTTCTATCGGACCGTACGCAATCTGTCAAACTGGGTTCCTACTACTCTCCCATCTTTGCGCTTCCCTGTGGGGTGCCGCAGGGTTCCTCGCTAAGTCCCACGTTATTCAACATCTACGTCTTGGACTTAGCAAGGGTAATCAAATCATATGGACTGAGCTTAACCACCTACGCTGACGATACCCAGCTGGTCCTAGCAGTTCACAAAGATGGAGCAGAAGTAGCCTCAAGATTTCAGGAGGCGATGCTAGCCACCAGTTCATGGATGACCAATAACTGTTTAAAGTTAAACTCGGATAAAACCGAGGTCATGACGTTTGGAAATCCATCTCCCGTCTGGTCGTCCATCTGGTGGCCCAAAGTTCTGGGCCTTCCACCTCAACCTGTCCCCCAGGTTAGGAATCTGGGAGTGATGGTTGATGACAAACTCCTTTTCAACCACCACGTTAATAATGTGGTATCCTCCTCCTTCTATCTTTTAAAGAAAATCAAAAAATTGATTCCCTATCTTCCATCTTCGTCGAGTAAAACCCTTGACACTCCTTCTTAATGCCCAAGATAAAGTGCTGAATAAACTTCAGTCTGTGCAGAATGCTGCTGCGAGGGTGTTACTCCGGATTCCCAAATTTAAATCAATTACGAATGCCATTCGCCATCTCCATTGGCGTAGGGTCCGAAACCGGATCAAGTTTAAGGCCCTTTGCATCGCCTACAAGGCCATTAATAACTCAGGGCCTCAGTTTCTTGTGGATGCCTTTCGCATTTACATTCCCACTAGAACTCTTCGCTCTTCCACGGTCCTTCGTCTCCCTGTCCCTCGGACAAAAACATCATCTTGGGTAGACAGACGTTTTCTTGTGGCCACCGCAAAATTATGGAACTCTCTTCCCATTTCCATCAGAAGTTGTCCCACTCTCCTAATCTTTAGGAAACAACTAAAGACCTGGTTATTTAATCAGTAGCGTCCTCTTGTTTTTAGGCTGGTATTGTCCTATGCGCCGAGACACCCTAGGGTAGTTGTGCGCAATACAAATTTCCCAAACATAAACAAACAAACAAACAAAGGTGCGGGCATTCAGCGGCAGCAGCTCTCTCTTAGCTGCGGTGGCCCACAGGGCGAATCACAGTGATACAAAGTTGGCAAAGGTGAGGGCACTCGGTGGCAGCAGCTCCCTCTTAGCTACGGCGGCCCACAGGATGAAGGATGGTCTCGACCAGGCTGGCACAACGGTGGGCACTCAGCGGCTACAGCTCTCTGTTAGCTGCAGCAGCCCACACAGATTCAGCGAAGGTTCCGAATGTTCATATTCGGGCAGGCTCTCAGCGGTGACAGCTCTCTCTAAGCTGCAGCGGCCCACACAGATTTAGCAAAGGTTCCGGAGGTTCAAATTCAGGCAGGCTCTCAGTTGCGGCAGCTCTCGCTTAGCTGTAGCGCCCCACACTGATTCAGCAAAGGTTCCCAGTCTGCGTTCCTCACAGTAGAACTAGAGACTCCGGATTGCAAGCAGAATTCCTCACACAGGAATTCCAATGGGGTGAAGTCTAATGTCCCTGAGACTTCGGCAGGAGGCGCCCTTGATTCAGGCCCTCGAGTATTTTCTTCAGCAAGCTTGGTGAAAGTTTCAAAAGCCCTTTCCTCTGTTCACTCGGACAGAGTTTCGTCTTGACATCCACAAGGAACACACCTGGACAAGGTTCAGGGGCAGTGTTTTATACCTAAAAAGTCTTTGTTCTCTAAAGCCACAAATCACTAAATCCAGTCAGAACCAGTCGGTGGGGTCGGGGAGAACTTGGTTTATGAGGCGACATCTTGCCCTTTCAGAATGCAGGGGTCTCCTATCAGACGCACAGTGTGGGGGCGGGGGGGGTGGAGCCATCATTCACGGCCTTGCTCAGATCAAAGAGTCACCCCTCCCAATCCTCTGAGTACTGATCTCTCTCTCCAGCCAGGTCTGACCCAGCTGGCCCTGCTGCTCCAAAACCAGATGGCCAATACATATACTAGCAAAGCCTACAGGAAAGCTTAGGCAAGAAAACCTAGAAGAGCCATTTTCGAACATGGGATATATAAATGGTTCTTACGAAAAGGTGTATCTCAATGTCCTGAGCATAAACATATCAAACTTGAAGTTCCTATCAGGTTCTGGGGGTTAGATAGGATTATAGAAGGTAATGGTCAACCTGCCCATTCTGGCCTATGAGAACGATGGTAACAGTGAGATGGAAGGTAACTCGCTATTGGAACATGCTACACAGACCTAGGCATTATGGTTATCCTAAGTCATACAGTCATCTTTACACAGGGAGCATTTGTGCTGTGGCACAAGTGATTGGCAGTGGCACGGTGCCCAGAGCATCTAAATCCAGCTAACATAAAAGATAGGAAGAGAAAAGAGGAAGGGAGACCCACGCCAATGATGCTAGGTCTAACAAAACATAATTGAAGCAGCTGTTTAAAGCAACACATGGAATGTTGATTTTCTTTCTTCTGCTCTATTTTGCTAGCTTACTGTGACAAGCAGAGAGAACAAGCTTATTTATTCAACTCCTTAGATAGAGGAAAGGTGGAATCATGGAATCTTTCTGCATGTTTCTACATGTTCCGAGGTACTGCAGCTTTTATATGACTTGTATTGAACTGTTTCTAATATCTGTGTGCAAAAAATATCCCACAGGTTTTTGATGTGTTTAATTTTGCACTAGAGGCTTTATTTTTATTCTTCATGTTTGCAAACATAATTGCTCTTTCATATGAAAGAGCTACGCAACAAGGTTTTAAGTGGTTTGTGGGAAAGGTGATGGTGTGAACATGTATTATATGAGATAAAGTACCACCTGGCACACATTATAAGATTACCGCAAGTCACCTCGGAGTCACATAACCTTATAAATTAACTCTGCCTTCGGCCTCGTTCCTCTATATAGTTATGGAACTCCTCGCTGACATGCAATATTCTTATAATGTGTGGCCTGAGGTACTTTATCCCTAATATATTTTCACTGAATAAGGTTAAAGTGAAATTATAGTTGGTTTTGTTATAACACCTTAATGGATCTTTAAAAAAATAAAAAATAAATTTGCTTAAAAAACAAGGGTGAAGTGCATTTATAGTTAAAACTTAAAACTGATCAAACCACTGCAATATGCAAGTTCTAGTTAGAACCACAATCCATAACTCGCACTACGGGTGTGCAAACCCTAACTCATGATGCGATGAGATTTTACATACTTAAAGAGTTTGCTAAAGGCAGGATGTTGCTGTAGGGAGATCATCTCTACTTTTGTCTGTGCATAAAACAATTCATAACACACTTGGGACTGAGCTAGAGGTTGGGAGGGTGAACTCACCAATGACACATAACAAATCACTTTGTGTAACTGTCTATCAGGAGAAGGTGAGCAGTCCTGGAGAACCCTGCAGTGACAAGAACATCCCTGGTGGGCCATGCTGTTGAGGCTGAATACAGGCTAGGATTTTTATATCAGGAACTGGAGATGACTGCGTTTAACCCACTGTAACTGTGCAACAGGAAACAGTTCCCTCTCTAGACTGCGCATGTCTTCTATTCTCAATGAACACCACATCACTTGCATCAGACTATTAAGTTTGATTCCAGCCAGTAATTCCTCCCATGAATAGCTCTATTTCCAGTTCCTCAGCCTGGAATGGGGACGAACAAGGAAGGACGAGAGGTACTGGCCTACTTGTCTCATGCAGAGTCCCATTACCAGGCCTCTTTCTGCACAGGAAGGATGCAGTCCTGTGTGGAACCAGATAAGAGTGCAGGGACACATCTGCACCCTGTGTACTCTGGGGGTCAGTATCTCTCAGGGGGTTCCACCCACCCAAACCATATTAATCTCCTCGGAGACTTACTAAAATCTGCCCATATGCATTCCAAAGAGGTTACATGTGTTAGTGCCCTCCGCGTGTACATGTATAGCAAAACACATACCTGGGGTGGCTTTGGACGGCAATAAATGTGACTGTGTTGGTCCTGTCTCCATTGAGTCTGGGGGGGCGTCTTCATCTGCAGTAATTGTGTCCAGTTCTAGGCATGATGGAGGCACAGGCTGACCCCGCTCTTCTGGACAGAGCAGTTCTGCCTTGCAGTTCTGATGTTGATCCTGTGATTCAGGGTTCAGTAGCTTGTAGTTCCGATTTGAATCCTGCTCCTCAGGGTGCAGTGGTTCCACCGTGTTGTTCTGATCTGTTTTTTGTGCTTCAGGAAACACTGATTCTCTCTCTCGGAACACTGACTGTATGCTTTGATCTTCCTCTGGTGCCTGGCCAAGAACAAATTCTGAGTGAAGACACAGGTTTGCCTCCAGTGATCTGCCTGGAGGATCCAACTGAGAGCATCTGGATAGAGTACAATCCAGCTGTAGTCCATTTCCATCTGGAAACCCAGGCTGCATGCACTGGTCCTGCTGTGATTCATGTACATCTGGAAACTCAGGTTGCAAGCACTTATCCGCCCGTGGGTCACGTTGATCTGGAAACACTGGCTGTAGACAAAGGTTTGGCTCATATGGACGCACTTGAACATCAGTCGGAGAAGAGAGCGTACACTCCTGCTTTGGTGCATGCCCATCAGAGAACACCGGCTGAAGACACAAGCTCAGATCCCCTGTCCTGTCCAGTTGAGGTGTCACAGACCGGCTAACAGTACAATCTCTAATGCTCACTGGACAGACCATCTCCAAAGACACCGTATCATTATCTAGGGAACCTTGATCCTTTTCTATCCAGATTTTCTTAATCAGCCCAGCGACTCTAGAAGGTACGTCCTCCACAGTATTCATCAAGTTATCCAGTTTGGCTTCCAACTCCTCCAGCATGGATAAAAGGATAATGTGGGGGAGGTCATCCAGAAGCAGTTCCTGCTCCTGGTCCCTCTGAGCACCATTTCGGGATCCTGAAGTTGAGATGTCATGAAGAGGTAAAGACGGGACTATGGCTCTTACGTATTCACGTGAACACTGCGCTGTCACTTTCTTTCCTGGAGCCCGTCTTCTGCCCATTCTGGTACTCTAATTTTCAAGTCTCAAGTGTCTACAGAGGAGAGGAAATAGGAAAAGATAACACGTTAATACAGAACCACTAGGCCAAAATATTCCTTCCTGTCTCACCAACCCCAGTGTGATCAGAGGAAATTGCGAATTTCTAAAGCCAGAAAAAAATTGAATCATTAAAATTTAACAATATCCATAACATAGTTCATATATTATGAAAGGCACTGATTTGAAATGCATTTCCAACTCTATGTGTGTTCCTTGGTCTGCTCAAATTGCACACTTTTGTAAAAAGAATTTATACTGTAAGAGCCTTGCAGCAATGAAAGGTTTATAATACCCTAACAGACAAGACTGCTCTATCATTCTCACTTGCACTGTACACCTCTCTTTTGCAATATTCAGTTCAGTGACGGAAGCACGAACCAACATACCAAACCTCTACAGGATCTACAAAACACTTGTTATGTCATTACATGTAAAGAGAGCATGTTCAACCTGGGGTTTCTTGGAATTGAATCAGAAATATGCAAAATAGAAGACAACGAATCAGACCAGGGAAGAATGTGGTATGAGTAGGCTTGTGGGCTGTTAGATTTCTGGGAAAACACTTGAAGTTAGATTCAAATGGATTTAGCCGGGAGAGAGCTCCGTATGGAAGGAGCTTGTACCACAAAGCTGCGTCCACCTGATCTGATCACCTATAATTTCGGAATAGCAAGTAAATTCAAGTGAGATCGTAAGTTTTTTGCGGGTGTATCTTCTAATGAAGTGAGGGGCTAGACCTCTCAACCCTTTAGGGCTCAGGCAGAGGGTCTTAGACTGGATTTGTTATTTCAATATAGGTGTGACGTGTGCCCACCTCGGTAGATGATGTAGTAAACAAGCTGCTTCGCTGTGAATTACTTTTAGTCTATGAATGGTGATACTGGGTATTCTTACATATACTCGGTTGGCATAATGCGCTCTAGATAGGACTGCAGCCACCACTATTGCTTTTCTTGTCTGAAGTGGGAGGAGTTAGTTTCTTAAGCAGCTTCAGCATAAATCTGCATTTAGATCCTACGGCTCCAGCCTGCTGGTTCTTGCTAAGAATACTATCGATTATCACTCAGAGGCTTTTAGCTGTGGGTTTAGGCTCCGGTGTCAATCTAATTTTTGTTGGTGAGTAAAGTTGTTTCCAAATGTTCTTTTGAACTACAATCTCAGTTTTGTCCACATACGGTTTTAGCTGATTCAACCTCATCAAATAATCATCAAATTGCATCATATTTTGATACTGGAGTTGTGAGGCTGACATTCCATTGATAATAATTATCTGAGAGCTGGTGTAGTTATAAAGCCTGGAACTTCTTGAAGACAGTTCTCTGACCAATAGTTGTTGCAGGTTAAGGGAGCGGAGGTATTACCCTATAATTTTTGGTTATATCTGGGACTTCTCCCTGGTTTTTCAGTATCGTGAGCTCTACAGAATTTTGAAACACACTTGGAACGACAGCTTGAGCTGCTGAATTGATGAAAACGCTCTGCAGGGGATTGCTCAAAACATGGCACAGCAGTCTCAGCGCCCAGATACCATTAGGGGTGCACTTTACAAATGCTGATTGATTGATTGCTGAAGTCAGAGATTCCATGACTGCTGGAGGGCAAGGTCATTGGTGACCCGGATTTGACCTTGATCATAAATTCATGTAGCTTGTTTATTTCTTCAAACAAGGATAAGGTGGTTGAGTTCTTTTAGACTTGACATCAGAAAAAAAGCCTTACATAAGAAAGTAAGAGATAAGGAGATAAATAGGAAATGTAGGAAGCTGTACAATGAAGCTAGAAAAACTAGGATAAATGAAATGAAAGAGAAGGCTTGGGAGAACATTAAAGAAGCTTCAACGAGTAAAGACAGTTCCCTATTTTGCCTATTGACTTTTATATCATGCTGGAAAATGTAACCATGGCCACAAATGCAAGCAAGAGTAGCAAGGCCCCAGACCTGGATGGGGTACCAATTAATGTATTTAGGTCAATTCCGCAGCTGTGGTCCCCAATATTAACACAGGTTTTATGAGCATGCTGTGCAAAAGAATTTATAGATACATGGTGCGAACCGATCATTGTCCCACTTTTTAAGAAGGGGAATCGGGAAAATCGCGCCTGCTACCGCCCGATATCCTTATTAGAGTCACTTATGAAGGTAGCAGGAAGGATTGTTTTAGATCGGTTGCAAACACGGGCAGAAGAAAATAATATTTTAAGTGATGTACACTAGGGTTTTAGATCTGGTTTAGGAATCAACGAGCAGGCTCTTACTCTTAGTATTTTAATTGGAAAGTACACTCAGGCTAAATCAGGGACATTTTATTTGGCATTCGTCGACCTTACAGCCGCATTTGACTGCATTATACACAGAAAACTATGGGGCATTCTTAGTGATATCAAGGTCGACCCAACACTAATCCAGTTTATAAGAAAGGTATACCCTGGGGCAACAGCTATTGTTCGTTACGGACTTAAGGGAGAGTGTACCGCACTGTTCAAAGTGGAGAGGGGAGTCAGGCAAGGATGCGTTTTGGCACCACTCCTGTTCACTCTTTATACCAACGCATTGGAACAGGAGTAGGTGTCAAATGCTAGGGAGCCGCCTTATGTAAATAAGCGCCCGATAGTCTCCCTTCTCTACACGGATGATGCGTTACTTATGGCACGTACACAGATTGGTTTACATGGGGGTCTTACTTTTTATACTAGTGTTATGGACAACCTGGGTTTGAAAATTAATGCAAAGAAAAGCTTTATAATGACTTGTGGGAGAGGGAAACAAAAGTGTAGAAGCTTTCAAGCTTCAGGGAGCAGGGTGGAACCTATTAACTATTTTACATATCTGGGTGTCCTATGTAACCGTACAGGGTCTTGGGCTCAAGTGATCAAGACTAGGAACCTTTTGTTTATGAAGTCTACTGCGGCCTTAATTAATTTTACAAAAAACTGGGCTAAAGGACGCCCGAAATTCTCCTGAAAATGTACCAGGCTAAATGCGTGAGCATAGCAACCTTTGGGACGGGAATATGGGGATTTCACGATTGTGCACCAATCCAACATGTCGAAAATGCTTTAAGATTTATATTGACAGTTTCCACCAGCACCCCAGTTTTTACCTGCCACACAAGTTAGGTGTATCATACATCTCAGACTTAATCAAGGTACAACCTGTGCTGCTCTGGCATAGAATTTAGACCTCCACCAGCACAGGCCTAAATAAGGAAATCCTAACTGACGAAATGAAATTAGACCATGCCAGCAAGATTACTTGGCTAAAATACGTTAAAAACTTTATGCAGGATATTGAGCCTCCATAATACTTTTGCCTACCTGAAGCAATGAATTCCATACATCGGAAGGAATTCAAAAATGCTTGTATGACTTTCCTGGAAGAGAACAGGTAAGCTCTGGAAATGAATAAACGTATGGTGGTTCAGCACCAAATAATTACTATAACGTATAACATCCAACCGTATCTATTGTGCTGTACAGGGGGATACCATGGGAACGTGTTAACATGTTTTAGATTTGGGACCTTCCATCGTTTGATTAGTCACCCAGACATTAACAATTTGTCAAAGGGAATAATGCCCGTGCCCCTGCGATAATATCTCTCCATAAGCAACTATCCATGTAATCCTATTCTGTAAATTTTCCGTAAATGAACGACGTAGATGGATTATACCTCTATTAAAACAGGGGGGATGGAGACAATGCCATCCAGCTCTTTTGTATTTACAGATGTCGGATAACTATTATCGCATTGGAACGATGGTGGGTTTCCTAAAAAGCATACTGAGAGCAAGGAACATTTTAAATGTTAGGTGTCCAAAAGAAAATATATGCGATGTGTTATTTCTATGTTGACGAACTGGAAATAGCGACAGTAAATGAACTGTTTTATGAACTTGTACATATTTATGTTTACCATTGTATTTTTAGAAGTGAGATGAGATGTTTTTAATTGACTGGTTTTTTGATTTTACATTTGCTGCTTGTGGATCAAGTTAGAAAAATCTACCGGAATACAAACGCTGATCAAATTCTGATTGGACCATATGCAAGGAGAGATGATTATATTGGATTGATTCAAATTATACGCCCAGATCAGATCTAAGGGATTTTTTTTATGTGAGCTGAGCATGTAAACTCAACATTATTCACTCAGCAAATTCATTATCTTTAGGGACCGAGTTGAAGTCATCAATTCCAAAATTGAGAAAGGGAGCAGATCTACACCTTCAGTTTGAGTAATTTGTTTCAGAGATGTGCGGATCCACTGGTGAATAATTGCTGCTATCTCACCTCCTTTCTCTGAGCTCGTTCTCTTTTGGTTATCTTCGGGTATGGCTTCTGGAGATCTAGAGTAAATTCCTCTGACAACCAGGTTTCAGTTAAGAACAGGATGTCAGGCTTAGGAGATTCTAATAATTGTAGTATTTCCACCTTATCTTTGCCTAGGGAGGGTGGGTTTAGTTAAGCCGCTTTTAACTACTCCTCAATCTGAGGATGTAGAAGAGTCTTATTGTTTTTATGTCCGCAGTGAGGGCTGTTGAGTACCAGATTACTCTATATGTGTGGCTGGCATACACGCCATTTGCTTCTAAAGTTGAGACAAGCATGGGGGGATAATAAAATCTCTGTACCTGAAAGACAATAGATCTCATGCTGAATATGCAACATTTTGAGTATACTACCCGACTCCTGGTCCGAGCGGATATGGCTAGGCATGCCTGGGAGCAGACAGGCTTGTCTCTGGCAAAATGCTTGCAACACACACACAAAATGTTTGCAACACAGATGCACACAAAATAAAATGGCTCTTTAAAAACTCCATTCAACTGTATACTCACAGATGTGACACAAACTCCAACTCTTCTTGTACATCCTCACACCTCATTTATAAATGGATTAATGTAACACACCAGATTTCTCTCAAACACATCAAAAATCGTCAGTTCCACACAATGCTGCACAAAGACATACAATTACACAGGCATTCAGCTCTGCCGTGCACACACATTTCATGAAACACAATTCATACACAGATTGTACCCCAGGCACAAAGACGTACACATTAGAAAGAAGCAAATGTTTTTATCAGACTGATCAGTCGCTTTCAGACTCATATAATATTTAACCACCCAAGACGACCAGTCACACAAACAAACACACACACACACACAAATCACTTCCATACATTTAGTCACGGAACATTAGGCTCATTTAAGCCATTCACAGCCATCACCTACTCCCAGAGATCTACACACAGGGCGGGCAGAAGGCGGGCACAGTTCTGCACAATGACATGCAACACCTCAAATAATCACGGCTCACTCTTCACACAAAGTTCTTGCAGCCTCTTCAACAGAGCTGTGACATCCCAGAGTCTCTGAGGCAATGTGGAATGCTGTTGATGGAGTTGGAAGGTGTCAGTATCTGAGGAGGAAGCAGATCTGTGGATGGAGCATTCTGTAAGGAAATGAACTCCTCCTTTCTATCACCACCATGGACACGCGATACTTCATATATTAGCAACGCGCGGAAATATGGAAAAATGTACAGTGCTTCAATATAGCATTGTGAGAGTACTGAGGATCTGTGAATTTTATGTTAAAAAAGCCACCGAAGTGGGTGATAACACAAAGAAACTTTGTCACTTCTTCAAACACTCCGCACATTGCATGTGCGCTGCACTTCACAGCACAAACACAACCTGTGGATTGTGTAAGGATTACTTTATGTATAGGATTTTGTACTGAAATGGTGTGTTCCCAGTATGAATCCTATGCTGGACAGCACACACACCTGTGTCCTACGGTGTAAAGGTTTTGCGTGGCACTAGGAAGACTGTGTACTTGTGCTGGGGCAGTGAGCAGCAGCGTGCAGTATTTCATAAATCTGGCTCAGCGCTGCTTTCTCCCCCTCGCACATCATCGTGCTACAACTAATTGGTGCACTGTGTTGCACTAAAAAATAATAAATCTGCTAGGTAGTGTGCATGTTTGGTCTGCTCAGCCTTAACCCTCACATTCTCTAGTACATGCTTGGTCTGCCCAGCCTCAAACCTCACATTCTCTTGTACTTGCGTGGTCTTCCTAGTCTCAACCCTCACATTCTCTTGTGCATGCTTGGTCTGCCCAGCCTCAACCCTCACATTCTCTTGTGCATGCTTGGTCTGCCCAGCCTCAACCCTCACATTCTCCTGTGCATGTGTGGTCTGCCCAGCCTCAACCCTCACATTCTCTTGTGCATGCTTGGTCTTCCCAGCCTCAACCCTCACATTCTCTTGTGCATGCTTGGTCTGTCCAGCCTCAACCCTCACATTCTCTAGTGCATGCTTGGTGTGCCCAGCCCTAACCCTCACATTCCCTTGTGTATGTGTGGTCTGCCCAGACTTAACCCTCCCATTTTCTTGTGCATGCTTGGTATGCCCAGCCTTAACCCTCACATTCTCCAGTGCATGCTTGGTCTGCCCAGCCTCAAACCTCACATTCTCTTGTGCATGCTTGGTATGCCCAGCCTCAACCCTCACATTCTCCTGTGCATGCGTGGTCTGCCCAGATTTAACCCTCACATTTTCTTGTGCATGCTTGGTCTGCCTAGTCTTAACCCTCCCATTCTCCAGCAGCTAGTGACAATTGCAGTGAAATGAGTGTGTCTTATCACTCTCTCCGTACTTCACCTCACCGTCACGCTTAACATATCTATACTTCTCTGTGTACCTCCACCCTCTCTTTTATCTCTGAAATCTTTAGCTCAGCTTCATCTACCTCACCTCTCATCCAATATGTGTCACTCTTTTCACCCTTTGTATACCTCTTTCTCATGCCCTTGCCTCTCTCTCTCTTTAGTCTCTTTACCTACATCTATATCACTATTAATCCCCGCTCTCTTACTCAACTTTATCTACCTCATCCCTATCTCTGTACCACACTTATTTTGTTTCTCTATTACATCCCTGTTTCTCTCCTCCTTCCATTTCACTTCTCACTCAAACTCATCTCCAGCTTTACCTCACTTCCATCCTCTCTCCATGTCCTACTACTTTACCTCCCTCACCTTCTCTCTCATCCCTTTCCATGCCTCACCATTCTCCTCTGCTCTCTAGCTCATTTCTCTCTGCCTCACCTCTCTTTGCCTCACCAACCCCTCCCTCACTGAATATATTTTAGATGCATCTAATTATTAATTTACTACCTAATCTCTCCACCTCTCTTTCTCACCCTCTACCTCTGTTCTCTTTCCTTCACCTCTCTAAATATATTACTACTTTCTGGCTACCTCTATTGCTCTACCTCAACCATTAACTATTCTCTCTTTCTCTCTCCATCACTCGCTCTTTCACTCAAACACACATCATTCTCTGGAACTCCTTCTCCACATGACCTCACCCCCTCCATCTCAACTATCTCTCTCAAACTTTATCTGTCCAGATCGCTCTACCTAACTGTCTCTTCCTCTTTAATTTTCCCACAACTCGACATCTCTA
Source organism: Lissotriton helveticus (assembly GCF_964261635.1). NCBI lineage: Eukaryota > Metazoa > Chordata > Amphibia > Caudata > Salamandridae > Lissotriton > Lissotriton helveticus. Next base: position 1,404,526 of record NW_027611692.1, on the reverse strand, counting down.
TTTTAACATCATCTATCTTTCTCCAGTTCATATATGTTTTCAAATTCCTTGTTTCACTCTACAGCGGATTCCTCTTTCTACACTTCACACCTCTCTACTCTCGTTACCTGAAATGTTGTGCTCTATCCCTTCTCATTTTGCACTCTCTATTGTGCATCGTCCACTTCTTGCTGCTTGTACCTCTCTCTAATTCACCTTTTATCTACATTGCCTCTCTCTTCACCCCCCCCCCCTTGGAAAACTGTCCTCTTCTGTCTCTCTACATTACCTTCTCTCTAAACTCTGCCTATTTCTCTACCTCTCTTTCACATCTTCCTCTTTCTACCACTCTTCATCATTCCATCCGGCTACCTCACATTTTTCTATATTCTTTTCCTCTCTCCACCTCCCATATCTTTCTACATAATTTTCGTCTCTTGCTTCCACCTCTACTTCATGTCTCTCGCTCTACTGTTCTCTTTCAGTCTCAGTGCATCTCCTGTATCCTGGCCGGTCCCATTATCTTACTCAGCAGGGTCACAAGTAACTGCCGAGCTGGAGAGGTTTACACATATATAGAAGTGATGATGGACAAGGCAGGGGAAGATAAATAAAGGGAAAGTTATTAGATGGGACTGTGAAAATCCTCAAAGCAGAGCTTTGATTTTTCGTTGCTGTAGCAGGAATGCCAATGGTGAAAGGGATATATTTACAGTAACATATTTTCTGCAACTAAAGCTTCAATTTCCTGTGCTATATGCATATGTCTTCTTATTGTAATATTATGCACTAGTCCACTAAACGTAGCAGGTTTCCCTGCAATGGGAATAACAAGCTGGCTGGATATCCACTTAAAATGTTTTTGCAAGTAAAAGATCTAGACTCAAACTCAATCTTTATCAATGTCTGTTCAAGCTTCTTTTGATAGTACCTGGCTGGTGGACTATAGCCAGCTTGGGCTTTAGACGCTTTTGCCGGCCCGGGGTTCTGAAGGTTTAACATGATTCAATCTTTTTTTGGCATCATAGGGACTTCAATTGAGCCTAAAAGTGGTAATAAATTCAAATGTATTCCAAATAGGGAGCCCCAAATATGTGTCGCCCGGGGTTCTACAAACCCTTAATATCTCAATGAACTGTAAGTTATAGTTTCATAAGCTAGTTTGAACAAGCATCGCCAACTGAATGCAACACAACTGCCCCAAGTCTGACCCAACTGTTCTGACCTGCGGCCCCCCTGATGTATGTTCAACCTCCGCCAGTGAGCCTTGGGAGAGACACCCCTAAATGAATGGAGGGAGGGGCAGCAGGAGTGGGACAGAGAGCCTTTGACCCCCAAGATACTCCAAGGGCCGATAACCCCTCAGTAAACACCCCTTCAGAGAGGAATACTATGAGAGCTGGCACTACAAGAACTGCATTCACACTTCATAGATTGCACGACGAGTGTGAGAGGCTCATCCATGCACACTGCATCGAACGCCTAACTTACCCCACTGTGGGTCATATGACTGTGTGAGCATTTAGTGCTGCCCCCTGCATCTGACCCCGAGTCATAGCACTTCACATCTGTATGAGTTCATGTGCTGCACCATGCAGTGCTACCACTGCAGCAAACAAGGACTGCAGGAGGCCTGGTGCTGCTCAACTCTCTGCACCCACTGGTTTTTGTTTATTAGTTTTATATCGCGCCAACTAGGCCAACCCCCCCTCGCCTTCCTCTGCCTCGGGCCCCACCTCCCCCCATCTCTGCCTCGGGCCCTCCTCATCACTCTGCCCTGCCCCCCTCCCAGCTACTCTGCCCCGGGCCCTACCCCCTCTACCCAGTACTCTCCCCCCTACTCTGCCCTGGGGCCTCCCCCCTTTGCCTGGGCCTTCCTCCCCCCTCTGCCTCAGCCCCTCCTCCCTGCGCCCCTCCCCCTCTGCCATGGGCCTCTCCCTACTCTGCCCTGGCCCCTCCTCCCTCCTCTGCCTGGGCCCCTCCTCCCTCCTCTGCCCCGGCCCCTCCTCCCTGGGTCCCTCCCCCCTCTACCCTGGGCCTCTTCCTACTCTGCCCCGGCCCCTCCTCCCTGGGCCCCTCCCTCCTCTGCACTGGCCCTCCTCTCCCCTCTGCCCCAGCCCCTCCTACCCCCTTCTGCCCTGGGCCACTCCTCCCCCTCTGCCTGGGCCCCTTCTCCCCCCTCTGCCCAAGGCCCTCCTCCCTCCTCTACCCAGGGCCCTCCTCCCCCTTCTTCTGCCCTGGCCCCTCCCCCCTCTTCTGCTCCAGCCCCTCATCCCCCTCTTCTGCCCGGCCCCTCCATCCCCCTCTTCTGCCGGGCCCCTCCACCCCCCTCTTATGCCCCGGCTCCTCCTCCCCCTCTTCCCCCACCTCTGCCCCAGCCCACCTAAGTCTCACCCTCTCCCCTTCCCCTCTCCTTTGCCCCGGCCCCTCCCCCATTCTGCCACAGCCCCTCTTCTGCCCCGACTCCTCCCCCCTCTTCTGCCCTGGCCTGCCTCCCTCCTCTTTCCCCCACCTCTGCCCAGGTCCACCCAAGTCTCACCCTCTCTCCTCTGCCCTGGGCCCTCCTCCCCCCCTCCCCGTCCTCTGCCTCGCACCCTGCTCCCCCCTCTTCTGCTCCAGCCCCTCCTCCCCCTCTGTTCTGGGCCCTTCTCCCCCCTCTTCTGCCCTGGCCCATCCTCCCCATGCCCTCCCCCCCAGCCCTGGCCCCTCCTCCTTCCTCTGCCCTGGTACCTCCTCTTCCCTCTGCACTGGCCCCTTCCTCCCCCTCTTCTGTCCTGGCCCCTCCCCCCCTCCTTTGCACAGGCCCCTCCCCCTTCTCTGCACCAGCCCCTCCTCTGTTCAGCCCATCTTCCACTCTCTGCTCTGGCCCCCCTCCCCCCTTCTCTGCCCAGCCCCCCTTCCCTGCCCCCGCCTCTGCCCCAGCACCCCTTCCCCCCTCCTGCCCCTCACCTCCCTCCCACTCCTTCCTCCTCTGCTTCAACCCCTCCTCCCTCCTCTGCTCTGGGCCCCTCCTCCTTCCTCCCCCCTCCTTTGCCCCTCCCCCAATCCTCCCCCTCCTCTGCCCTCTTCCTCCCCTCATCTGCTCGCCTCCTCTGTTCCCCCCTCCCTCGGGCCCTCCTCTCCTCACCTTCTTCTGCTCCTCCCCCCTCTGCCCCCTCCTCCTCCCTCTGCCCCTCCTCCCTCCACATCTGCCCATCCCCCCTCTACCCCCTCTCTGCCCTCTCCTCCCCCTCCTCTGTTCCCCCTCCCCCTCTGGCCCCCTCCTCTCTCTACTCCTCCTCTGCCCCTCCCCTTCTGCCCTCTCCTCCTCCCTCTGCCCCCCTCCTTCCCCCTCTACCCTCCTCCCCCCTCCACCTCTGCCAATCCCCCCTCTGCCCCACCTCATTTCCCCTCCCCCTCTATCCCCACTCCCCTTCCTCGCCCCCTCCTTGCCCCCTCCTCTCGCTCCTCCTCCTCTGCCCCTCCCCCCTCTGCCCCCCTCCTCTGTTCCCCCTCCCTCGGGCCCTCCTCTCCTCACCTTCCTCTGCTGTAAGAAACTGAACAGTTTCACTTCCGGGACAGCACGTGCTGCTTCTCCCTGGCCTGTGAGTGTAGTAATCACTCCAGGCTAGTTGAGATGTTTCAAGAGTATTTATTGTAGATCAAGAGTGCATCAGTAATACAGCCCCACCAGGAGCAGCCAGCAAGGCCCTCAGACCTTCTCCAACGGTGGTTTTCATACAACAACATTCCATGTTACATCATCCTCCCAGGGTTCTGCTGTTGGAGAGATGGATGATATAAACTACAACATAGCTAAAGTGTAATACATGTTACATCATCCTCACAGGGTTCCACTGGTGGAGAGATGGATGATACAAACTACAACATCGCTAAAATATAATCCATGGGACATCATCCTTACAGGGTTCCACTGGTGGAGAGATGGATGATACAACCTACAACATAGCTAAAATGTAATCCATGTGACATCATCCTTAAAGGGTTCCACTGGTGGAGAGATGGATGATACAATCAACAACATAGCTAAAACATAATCCATGTGACATCATCCTTACAGGGTTCCACTTGTGGAGAGATGGACGCTACAAACTAAGACATAGCTAAGATATAATCCATGTTCATCATACTTACAGGGTTCCGCTGGTGGAGAGATGGATGATACAATCTACAACATAGCTAAAATGTAATCCATGTGACATCATCCTTAAAGGGTTCCACTGGTGGAGAGATGGATGATACAATCAACAACATAGCTAAAACATAATCCATGTGACATCATCCTTACAGGGTTCCACTTGTGGAGAGATGGACGCTACAAACTAAGACATAGCTAAGATATAATCCATGTTCATCATACTTACAGGGTTCCGCTGGTGGAGAGATGGACGATACAAACTACAACATAGCTCAAATATAATCCATGTGACATCATCCTTACAGGGTTCCGCTGGTGGAGAGATGGATGATACAAAGTACAACATAGCTAAAATGTAATCCATGTGACATCATCCTTAAAGGGTTCCACTGGTGGAGAGATGGACGATACAAACTACAACATAGCTAAAATATAATCCATGTGACGTCATCCTTACAGGGTTCCGCTGGTGGAGAGATGGATGATACAATCTACAACATAGCTAAAATGTAATCCATGTGACATCATCCTTACAGGGTTCCGCTGGTGGAGAGATGGATGATACAACCTACAACATAACTAAGATATAATCCATGTTACATCATCCTTACAGGGTTCCGCTGGTGGAGAGATGGATGATACAAACTACAACATAGCTAAAATATAATCCATGTGACATTATCCTTACAGGGTTCCGCTGGTGGAGAGATGGATGATACAAACTACAACATAGCTAAAATATAATCCATGTGACGTCATCCTTACAGGGTTCCACTGGTGGAGAGATGTATGATACAAACTACAACATAGCTAAAATGTAATCCATGTTACATCATCCTTACAGGGTTCCACTGGTGGAGAGATGGATGATACAAACTACAACATTGCTAAGATATAACAGAGAGTAATAAAGACAGAGTCAGCACATGAAGAATTTCACTTCCGGGTCAGCGGTGGCAGCGACAGATGAGCTCCCCTCAGGTCTGTGGGTGTGATAGTGTGGGGTCATTTGTGGCAGAGTCAGCACCAGCAGCGGAGGCTGAGCTCCTCTCTTCAAGTCAGTGTGATCGTGTCCGGGTCAGCGGGGGCAGAGTCAGCACCAGCAGTGAGTCCTGTCCAGTCCCAGCCTCCTGCAGTGGGAGGAGCCCCTGAGGGTCTATGCCTCCTGCAGGGGAAGGGGGCCCTGAGGGTCTGTGCCTCCTGCAGGGGGAGGGGACCCTGAGGGTCTGTGCCTCCTGCAGGGGGGAGAGGTTCCCCTGAGTGTCTGTGCCTCCTGCAGCAGGAGGGGCCCCTGGGGGTCTGTGCCTCCTGCAGGGGGAGAGGGGCCCGAAGGTCTGTGCCTCCTGCAGGGGGAGGGGCCCCTGTGGGTCTGTGCCTCCTGCAGGGGGGAGAGGAGCCCCTGAGGGTCTGTGTGTCCTACAGGTGGAGGGGCCCCTGGGGGTCTGTGCTTCCTACATGGGGGAGGATCTTCTGAGGGTCTGTGCCTCCTGCAGGGGGAGGGGCCCCTATGGGTCTTTGCCTCCTGGAGGGGGAGGGGCCCCTGAGGGTCTGTGCCTCCTGCAGGGGGAGGGGCCCCTCAGGGCTTGTGCCTCCTGCAGGGGGCAGGGCCCCCGAGGGTCTGTGCCTCCTGCAGGGGGAGGGGCCCCTCAGGGCTTGCGCCTCCTGCAGGGGGCAGGGCCCCTGAGGGTCTGTGCCTCCTGCAGGGGGGAGAGGGGCCCCTTAGGGTCTGTGCCTCCTGCAGCAGGAGGGGCCCCTGGGGGTCTGTTCCTCCTGCAGTGGGAGGGGCCCCTGAGGGTCTATGCCTCCTGCAGGGGAAGGGGGCCCTGAGGGTCTGTGCCTCCTGCAGGGGGCGGGGCCCCTGAGGGTTTGTGCCTCCTGCAGGAGGGAGAGGGGCCCCTGAGTGTCTGTGCCTCCTGCAGGGGGGAGGAGCCTCTGAGGGTCTGTGGCTCCTGCAGGGGGAGGGGCCCCTGAGGGTCTGTGCCTCCTGCAGGGGGAGAGGGGCCCCCGAGGGTCTGTGCGTCCTACAGGTGGAGGGGCCCCTTGGGGTCTGTGCTTCCTACATGGGGGAGGATCTTATGGGGGTCTGTGCCTCCTGCAGGGGAAGGGGCCCCTATGGGTCTGTGCCTCCTGCAGGGGGAGGGGCCCCTGAGGGTCTGTGCCTCCTGCAGGGGGAGGGGCCCCTCAGGGCCTGTGCCTCCTGCAGGGGGCAGGGCCCCTGAGGGTCTGTGCCTCCAGCAGGGGGGAGTGGGGCCCCTTAGGGTCTGTGCCTCCTGCAGCAGGAGGGGCCCCTGGGGTCTGTTCCTCCTGCAGTGGGAGGGGCCCCTGATGGTGGGTCTGTGCGTCCTGCAGGGTGGAGGGGCCTCTGAGGGTCTGTGCCTCCTGCAGGGGGAAGAAGGGGCCCTGAGGGTCTGTGCCTCCTGCAGGGGAAGGGGCCCCGGAGGGTCTGTGCCTCTTGCAGGGGGAGAAGGGCCCCGGAGGGTCTGTGCCTCCGTCAGTGCCTCCTGCAGGGGGAGGGGCCCCTGGGGGTCTGTGCCTCCTGCAGGGGGAGGGGCCCCTGAGGGTGGGTCTGTGCCTCCTGTAGGTTGGAGGGGCCCCCGAGGATCTGTGCCTCCTGCAGGGGGGAGATGGGCCCCTGAAGGTCTGTGCCTCCTGCAGGGGGAGGGGGCCTCTGAGGGTCTGTGCCTCCTGCATGGGGGAGGGGCCCCTGAGGGTCTGTGCTTCCTGCAGGGGGGAGAGGGGCCCTTGTAGGGTCTGTTCCTCCTGCAAGGGGGCAGGACCCCAGAGGGTCTGTGCCTCCTGCAGCAGAGAGGGGCCCCTGAGGGTCTGTGCCTCCTGCAGCGGAGAGGGGCCCCTGAGGGTCTGTGCCTCCTGCAGGGGGAGGGTCCCTGAAAGTCTGTGCCTCCTGTAGGGGGAGGGGCCACTGAGGGTCCTTGCACTTATCCTCATTTTTAGACCCTCACAAACCTCAGACCCCGAGGGGGGGAGAGGGTCTGTAAATATCTGCTCAGGGAGGAGACTGTCAGCCCCTCCTTCTGAGTTTAAAGAAAAGACTGATTAATCCTTGAGCAAATCTATTAGTGCTGACCCCTGATCTCATGCCTTTGACCCCTGACCTCATGTCTTTGACCCCACTCTCTGTTGAACTGTGCTTAAAATGGCCGCTGAGACTCCATTTTGTGTTGCCATGCTCTCGGCAACTTGGTGAAGGATTGATTTCTGTGTCCCTGTTAGAACTTGCTTAGCCCTCCCCGCTCCTTGCGGTTTAGCAGATTCCGAGAAGCTGCTTGTGTACCTCTCCCCCGGTTGTGCCAGAGACTGACACTGTCAGTAGTTCAGCCTCCCACGACCAACGGCTGTGCTCCGTGACCACGACATCTGGGCGCGGAAGCCAGAGGCTGTGTACATTGTGCAATCAGAGACAGATACTCCCTGGCCACGATTACGCCACCCGAGACGGATAAGGAACTAGTATTTTGATTGGATATGAAAGGGTGTGGCTAGTGCTATAATTGTGTGTGCGCTGCAGAGTGAAGCAGCAGTCTCCGTAGAATTGTATTTGTACCATTCTCCGACCCTGTCCTTAGTTCGAGCTAATAAAGTAACTTACTTTCCTCCACAGCTAAGTTGTCCTGGTCTCTTTGGTAATGTATGAGTATGGAAGGTGAACCCGTAGATTCTAGGTGTCCCCTGCACCACTGGCTTTAACCCTCCAGTGGGGAGGGGTCTCCAAAAGCCGGTATCTCCACAACTTGCCTCTCTTTCACTTCACTGACTCAAAAGCATATGTTTTAAAATGTATCTTTTTAATAAATGTTTAAACATATCTCCATATACAAGAAAAAGAACAAAAGAAACTAAAGAGTGGCAGTTCCATTTATAAATGTAAATATAAGGAGTGACAACCAAAGTTATAAGAAAGATATCCAATTTCCCATCACACTTAATACATCTGTCAGTTTACCAAGTCAGCCTGCAGTATCAGGTTGGTAGTTTTCTTCTTTAGGGACAGGTGTAGTGCAGCGGCCAGGGCAGCTGACTCCGGTGCACAGGGCTCACTGCTCGAGCCCCAGCATTGGCCGCAGCTCAGCATCATGTGACTCTGGGCAACCAGATGGCCCCAGCACCTGGATACCCTTAGGGGTCATAAGTCACACTATATAAATCTGCAATTTAGGGACATGCTTGAGTAAAAGGAGGAATTTGCTGAATTCTTTCATGCTTAGGTGCATTCTTTTAATCTTGAGGGAAACAGCTTCTGTATTTAATGTTACTGGTGTTTCTTTTTCCTAGGCTGTTGTACTTTATAGGGCGTGGGTGCTGATGGCTTTTTCCACTTATCTTCTAGCGATCAGAGAGTCTGCCTTTCTGTATTTAAAGTAGGTGAAAGATATTCTTTGTTGATACTGTTTTTCACTTTCGTTTTGAATTTAGGTGCAAGAGTTTTCATGATGTTCCACCAGGGAGGAGGCATTTTCAAGTATCGGCCGTGCCAAGTGCCACGCATCAGGGGTTAGTGTAACACATTGCAGTGCATCGCACCACATTCCTGCACTAAATTACATTTATCACACCTTTTTAGTATTTCTTGAGGCGTTTTGCTTTCATGGAGGCTTGAGTGCAGCCACCCTGTATTTGTTTAATCTTATTGCAGTCTTGGCTGAGCCAAGAGAAGGGACTGGGTTGTCATGGAAATGTCTTCTGGGCTCAGCTTATTACAATATATGGGCATTGTTTCTCGCGCACACGTCCGGAAACAGTAATGAAAGCGTCTCTGATCCTGAGCACATGTCTGTTCCTACCACCAGTCCAGGGATGGACCAGCCTATAGGACACTGTGGCTGTGCCAGGACTGGTCCCACAGGACAGTATGGGAGCCATTGTGTTAGCCACTTGTGGGCCTGTTTCATGGACTGGTGGGAAATTTATGTACTCCAGACTTTCCTGATATTATCACATGGACTGCAATTTGTATAGCAACCAAAAGTCTGGACACCAGCACATTACCTGTATCCATTGGGGTGTTTCAGCACCCCCAGCATGCCTTAATGATTGTGCACCCGCCAATTTACAGACAGTGAAGAAGACCTACATTGGTCAAATCCAGAGGCTAACATTTCAGCCAACCAGGGCCTGGACACCGCTAGTGCTCCAGATTAAATCCCCCACCCTAAACTACTCCCTAAGGGTTTGTAACAGTCAAACTAAATCAGACAGACCAGGGAAGCACACTATTAATCGACCAGGACACTCTTCTATCATAGACTACATCCTGATATGTATCAGCATGTGGCACCAGGTGGTGGACTTTGCTGTTCTGACCCGACACAACAGCGACAACAATGCTCTAATCTTGGTCTTGGAACTGCCATTTAACGAGGAAGTCTCTGGTCTAAACATACTGAAAGATAACAGATTAACCTAGACCAACAACAGAAGAAGAGTCCGGTGGTAAACCATACAGCAATCCCATTTTAGGATGGCGTCCCTATATGACTTAGTGATTCTGTATCTAGTGGCAGCGGAACAGTCCATTTTCAGTGATGGTACATTCATCTCCTTCACTCGAGTTGCAGAGACCTATGAGGTGTTGATTTCCACTCTGGCTGATATATTTTTCCCTTGTCATACCCAAGTGCATGTAAAAAGACCAAACACCCCTGGTTTAAGGACATGTTGTCAGATGGCCAAGTGAGCATTGATAAAGGCAATCAAAACCAGAGATAGGCCCCTAATCAGAGAAAAGAGGCTGCTGTATAGAGCTAGCATAACCGAAGCAGAAAAACTGTGGGAGCTGGACAAGTGGGATACTTTGAAACAGGCCCTATCCACCCATGACATGAAGGCTTTTGGGTGTATAGTTAATACAGGTAGCAGGTAAAGGGAAGCAGGTCATCAAACCAAAAATTACAGCCAATGTCTGGAAACAAAATATTGAGACCCTGTATCTTAGGTTGGAGGATGAGGGCACTAGTAAAGTTAAAGATTTTTTTCCACCAAAGGACATCTACTCCTAGACCCCTTCAATTACGCTTACAGAAGGTATCAATGCCTTAAGCAAAATTGCCTCTTCCAAACTGTTTTATTTTGGCAGTGATCGGTGTTAGCATTTAGCTGAAACCATCTTGTTTTTGACAGCCATCTTGCCTGCCATGTGCTCACCATGTGCTCTGTACTTCCTTGCTGTTGTTTACTCTTGTACTCTGCTTACAGACAGACTATATTTAGGCTCTGCTACTCTGCACATGCACAGAAGAAACTGTAACTGTTCATACACCTGTTCTAGTATGTAAGTGGCAGGGTATTCTTCTTGGAGTCAGCAAACTGCTAGCTCCTCCCTACTGTTGACTGTGCATTTCTGTATGACCTTTTATATATGTAAACCTTCTCTTCTGTACTTGTACCACCTTCTTCTGAGCCCCTGTGTGGGTATAAAAGGACCATGTTCCTTCTGTTCAGTGTGCTACTTCATACACTACCAAAGGGTGTTGTGTGAATGTAGTTCCACCTCATGAGGGGAATAAAAAGCTTTGCTTTATATTACAGTCTCCGTGCCAACTTTTATTCTTTTGGTATGAGGACTTGTGTAGAGAAGGGCGAAACCCGAGCACTGGTAGGCCTAGCTGAGGCTCACATGGCAGACGAGATGGCTGCCAAAAACAAGATGGCTTCAGCTAAATGCTAACACAGATCGCTGCCAAATTACAACAGACGATCCTTTTAGCATTAGATGAAAACATTCATTCATTTGGGATAGTCCGAATTCACATCTTGTACGTTTATTAGCATAATTTCAGTAATCTCTTTATTCAGCATGTGTTGGGCTTTTATTTCTGCAACATTTCGCTTAGTTGGTGTACAGGCAGTGATACAGATGGAGCAAAGGATTGGACCACATTGTATACATATACATCATGTAAATAGGATTACAAGTATCACACCTAGGATGGTCAATAGCTTTCAGCCCCAAGTGACAAATAGTGTCCAAAACCAGCTGGCAAAAGTCCAGGTGCCAGTCTCTGGGGGAATTTCAGACAAAATAGGTATTGGGTGGGGATATAAAACTGCTGTTATTGTCACCTTCAATAGTCAGAGCCACAGTACACTCACTTCTTCCTACTGGAATTCTCCCAACACTGCCTTTACACAAGTCTGCTTTTGCTTTAGTAACAGAAATCACAAATGGTCCATTGTTCTTAATAGTTCTCATATTTGAGAAAACATATGGTGTGGAAATATTTTCAGGTCGATACTCCTCCCATTCCCATTTAGATCCCTCAGCTCGAGGATAAACATCGTCATCTGCAAAACACACTTTATTGAGGTGATAGTTAATCCATCCTACTGCCGTACCAGAGATGTTAGCCTTTCCAGAAGCAATTAAAAGCGCAAACTAAGTTTGGCAAGAACCATTGTACGAGAAAGGAAAAGGAATAAAAGGTGTTCCTCCTTTCTTCTGGTCAGCAGGTATCATCCCACACATTTAACAGTCAGTAGTATTCATGGCATTGTGAGTGTGATGCAACATCTGAATAAACGTATTGTTCAAATAGGATTGTCGATGCTTCTGCTCATGGTATGGAAGCGTAAAGTAATGATGTTCAGCTGGTACTGGTGTAGTGGTGATCAGCAGTTGCCTAGCAGGAGCCACTTTCTCAACAAACCTGGTTGTCACTGCTACAACTACCATAGCAACAACAAATCCTACAGCACAAATGGTCTTCTTGTTACAAATCTTAGCAACAGTTGATCTCCCTGCAGACGTGATCACTTCGTCATTAAATCAATCGTTGGAGCTCTAAAGTCATGGGCAGCCGTTGGTTTCTTCACCGAGGGTCAAGACGGGTGTCACTATGTAGGACTGATCCCCCCCTTGCCACATCAGCTTCGGTTCACAAACCCAGGACGGTAGCTCAACCAGTCTTTTTCAACAATGCAGGCTCTTTCCGTGGTCTCAGTTGGTATCGGGATACTCCAGGGATCGTATGGTCCGTGAAGACTTCCTCAAGTTCGTCAGCTGATATAGTTTGGCCTTTCTCTGTATTCCGAATCTCTCGATGGTCAGTCAGCACAGAAGGTTCCACCAAAGTAGGCGACACTCTTTTACAATGAGTGCTGTGAAATCAGTTCTTCCTGTTCGTCACTCGAACCGCTGCCCTTGTAGCTAGGAGCACCTGTTCCGGTCCTCCCCACCTGGGCTCCAAGCTGTTTGACCTCTCGAAGACCTTGACCATTACGTGGTCACCGGGTCGGAGTTCATGGGCCTCACCTCTAGACCTGTCAGGAAGAGCTTCTCGAACCTGTTGATTAATAGAAATCAAACTGTCAGTCAACTGTGATAGGTAGTCACTCATCAAAACGCATGGTACATCATGTATGGGGCGTGGCTTAACGACTCCCCAAATGTTCATAGGTTTCCCAAATACCACCTCATATGGTGTAAGTCAAGATCGTGAATGTGGCACTGATCTAATAGACAACAATGCCAAGGGCAACGCATCAGGCCATTTCAAAGACGTGGAAGCCTGTATTTTCGCTAGTTTCAACTTTAGGGTAGCATTATACCTTTCCACTAGCCCTGCTGATTGTGGGTGGCAGACTGCATGGAACTTCTGTTTGATCCCTAATCCTTCAGAACATACTCAACAACTTGCCCAATAAAATGAGGTCCGTTGTCACTCCAAAAATATTTGCAAACACCAAATCTAGGGAAGAATTCTTTCAATAGAACCTTTGCTGTAGTAAGAGCCGTATTATCCTTTGTAGGGTATGCCTCTATCCATTTACTAAAGGCACATATCACCACTAGAACATACTTCAAGTTATTGCAACATTCAAGCTGAATATAATCCATTTACAAAACGTCAAAAGGTGCGATTGGTGTAGCAAATCCTCCTCTAGGAGTCTGTGTCCCTTTACCAGGATTGTACTGCAAACAGATCAAACAGGACTGTACTATCCTTTGAGCTGTGCCGGCAATTTCTCAATGCTCCCAAACTTGCGTAAGCAATTTCGCTATTGTTGAAGCTCCAACATGTGCCGGCCCATGTGCCATATGAACCATAGCCTGTAAATAGGCTATAGGCAGTTTCCATTTATCCATCTCTTTATCGCGCCAACAGCCCTCATCATCCAACATTCCCTCTTTAGACCAATGCTCAAGCTCCTCCACAGAAGCAGATCTCTGTATGTCTAGCACTTCTTGTCTAGCATCATGCCCACACTCAGCTTGTGACTTCACTACATACATAGATGTAGTGCTTTGCTGCATCGCAGTCTCACTGGCTACGCGATCTGCAAAGGCGTTGCCTTGTTCTGTCTTGTCAATCACTTTCTTGTGTGCGCTACACTTGATAATAGCTATTTTTTACGGATATGTCAGCGCAGTCAGGAGATTATGCACTAGTTCTCCATGCAGTAGTAGTAGTAGTAGTAGTAACTTTATTCGACAACATTTTTATCATAAAAGTTGACATCAATTACAGTACCAAAGAGACCACCGAGCCATACATACATATAGTTCTCCATGCATTATCTGCATCCCGTGGGATGTAAGAAAGCCTCTTCCCTTCCACAGTAGACTAAAATCATGGTCCACTCCAAAAGCAGAGCGGATATCTGTATAGATGTTCACACACAAGTCAGTGCTAAGCTCACACGCTCGTGTCAAAGCTATTCGCCCAGCTGCTTGAGCTGACTTCTGTGGTATACGAGCTGTCTCCACTACTGTCTGAAGTGTCATATGCAGCTGAGGTCGTGCCATCTGGTAACTTCAAACAAGACCCATCAACCCATAGTTCCCCATCTACATCTGAAGGGGGCGTATGTTGCAAATCGACGCAACCCTTTGTCTGTTCCTCAGTAAGGAATATACAATCAGGAGACTCCTGTGACTGAGTCTGAGTCGCTGGATATGGCAACAAAGTAGCTGGGTTCAGAGTCGCACATCTCTTTAGGGTAATGTGAGGGGCCAATAGTGTCAACTCGTATCCTGTCAAACGAGCACTAGTTAAGTGCAAATATTGCTTTTCTGCACAAGAAATCCAAGGCAGGCAGCATAAACCTTCTGAAAACGATGATTTTGATCAGAATAACTCCTCAGATTGACATTTGGCTGCACTTTTTTGTGCAAGGAATCCATTTGGGGGGGGGGGGTGGGAGGAAGGAAGTGCCCCAGAGTCTCCAACTTGCTGTTCCTGTCCAGCAGGCTCCTCCCAGTGCTTTGTCAATGCCTTGGTCACTTTTGATTTGGATCTGGAGCTGGAAGGATTACTTTTTGTGGCTACTGCTGGATATTTGTATTTGAGGACTTTTGGGACTTTGGAGTTTGGATCACTTTTGGATTTGAGATTTTACAAGTAAGTTGGTGTTGTTTGTTTGGGGCATTGCAGTTGCTGCAGCTACAATTTTAAAACTTTTTCACAACTTTAAAAAAAATATATTGTGGGTAGCCACAGTATCCAGTAGGCCCAGGGTTAGGCATGGGTGCATGATACAACTGTTTCTGTGAGTTTTTTTTAACTTAAATCTCATTTATGTCATGGAATTTTAGCTCACTGTTATATGTGGATTTTTATTTTTTTATTTTGGGGTGCCTGTAAAGCCTCACTAGCCAGTAGGCCCAGGGGTAGTGAGTGGTGCATGTGCCACGTCTTTCTGTGAGGTGTCTTGAATGTAAACACCCTGCCTGGTGTGCAGCCTGGGCCTCTCCTGTTAATAAGGGGGCCAAAAAGAAAGGCCATTTATGTTCTGGCCACCCTGACGCTCGAGCGGCCTGTTCAAAATTTTGTAAAAAAGTGTCTGGGTCCTCTCCTGCACTATACTTCTGTAAGGGTATGGCCGGAAAAGCAGTTTGGGCTCCTGGTTTGTTGGGAACAAGTTTGTTGACATCGTCCTCTTTGTCAGATACCCTATATAAATTTTCAAGGTGTTGATTAATGGTTCTACTGAATAGTTCCCTATCAGTTTGGGCTGATGACATGTGTCTTTCTACAGCCCATTCTAATTGTTCCTGACCTTGTATGAGTTTCTGGATGAGGTTCTCCATTACAGCACTGTAATGGAATTATCCCACTTCTGACACCACGTGTGGATAATTATGAATAAACTCGTACTATGAAGTGGTCAGAAAAAGGGTTTTATTTAGGGGGATTCTCTAAATCCACACATATAATATATATATTTTTTATATATTTTTTTAATTATTTTATTGAAATTAAACAGACATACAGAGAAAACAAACCGAACTTCACGAGGCAAAAACACAGTAATACATCATCATGAGGCCATGCGGGCAGATCTCCAAAAGTACAGAAATGCATTGCTATCGGCTAATACGGGGATGGGGCGGACAAGGAAACAATCAGAATCATCAGCAGTAAGTGAAGGGTGAATGTCGATTAGGGGGACGAAGACCCATCAATGGTGACATCCTGTGGGGGGGTACATATATTACCACGATAGGCATTCCATTGGGACCAGATTCTACCCCACTTCTTGGGCACACATATAATATTTGGTGCACAGACATAATATCGACTCCAAAATATCGACTGGAAAGAATATCAAGTTGTAAATATCGTTTGGAGAAAATATCGACTAGACAGAATATCGACAGTCAAAATATCGTTTTTAAGGTAAGTGAAGTAATATCGACTGTAAATAATATAGACAGTGAAAATATCCAAGTATATAATCTAGATAGTAAAAAATATAGTTTTTTAAATAATATTTAATTATTTATAGTGTTTTTATGTTATATTATATGTGAAAAGTGTCATTTTTTTTAATTATTATTTTTAATTAATAATTTTTTTTAATTATTGTGTAATTTTATTCTGTAGCGGGTTGTGGGTTTATAGGGGAATAGGGTGGGAAGTAATTTAATTATAATAAATTAAATATGTAAATTTATTAATTGGTAGTAATAATTAATTAATTGGTAATTAAATAATATATGTTAAATATTTACAATTTAATTGGTAATTAATTTAATTTAATTGATTAATTGCTAATTATGTAAATTAAAATAATGTATTTTCTGTAGCGGGTTGTGGGTTTATAGGGGAATAGGGTGGGAAGTAATTTAATTATAATTAATTAAATATGTAAATTTATTAATTGGTAGTAATATTTAAATAATTGTTAATTAAAAAATATTTTTTAATTAATTAAAATGTAATTGGTAATTACTTTAATTTAATTGATTAATTGCTAATTATGTTAAATTAAAGGGGTATTTTTAGGGTTCAGGGTCAGTTTTCAGTTTTTGGGCAAAGGGGTATTTTTAGGGTTCAGGGTCAGTTTTCAGTTTTTGGGTAAAGGGGTATTTTTAGGGTTCAGGGTCAGTTTTCAGTTTTTGGGTAAAGGGGTATTTTTAGGGTTCAGGGTCAGTTTTCAGTTTTTGGGCAAAGGGGTATTTTTAGGGTTCAGGGTCAGTTTTCAGTTTTTGGGCAAAGGGGTATTTTTAGGGTTCAGGGTCAGTTTTCAGTTTTTGGGCAAAGGGGTATTTTTAGGGTTCAGGGTCAGTTTTCAGTTTTTGGGCAAAGGGGTATTTTTAGGGTTCAGGGTCAGTTTTCAGTTTTTGGGTAAAGGGGTATTTTTAGGGTTCAGGGTCAGTTTTCAGTTTTTGGGTAAAGGGGTATTTTTAGGGTTCAGGGTCAGTTGTCAGTTTTTGGGTAAAGGGGTATTTTTAGGGTTCAGGGTCAGTTTTGGGTTTTTGGGGTACATATACAATATTGCCTATTATTTAATTAAATTTTGTTACTATATATATATGTTTTAAGAAATATGATGAAAAAAAAATTATTTTTTTAGTTTCATTAATTATTTAATTATTAAAAGTTATTTTAAGTATTGTTAATTATATTTTAGTAATTAATTTTTATATTAATGTAATTAAACATTGTTTTTAGTAAAGTCGATATTTTTTACAACGATATTTTGTACTCGATATTTTTGTACTTACCTGTTTGTAGATAGAAACTCGATATTTTGACTGTCGATATTTTCTCAACGATATTTTGGGTAGTCGATATTCTTTCAGTCGATATTCTTTCAGTGATCCATAATATTTGATATCAATATGATGTGTAGGACATCTAACCTGGGCTTCTATTGGAATTATATAGCGCATATTAGCAAGCCCATTATCGCCGATTTAGCTGCAGTTTCCTGCCGCTAAAACAGCAATAATTTTAACAAAGTTCTTGCTAATATGCCACATAGTTCTCTCAGAAATATCACCAAGTCCGAGAACACTTTTACCAGGCACTTATTTGGTCTATCCGCCAGCTCTCCCCTTACACCGCTTCATTTGGACTTGGGGGTTAAGTCAATTGCAGACGAAATTGCCCTTAAACCCCTGATATATTGGCACCACGTATGGGTAAACTCGGAACTGGCTATGTATAGGGACGAGTTAAAGGAGATACTGGGCCTGCAGGGCGCAGGGAAACTATAGTGGCTAGCGTATGTCAGGAACTAATTTTTGAAGCTGGGCATAGCGAGGTTATGGCATAACTCTGAGGAAGCCTGTACTACAATCGCTAGAAAGGAACTGGTTTGGGGATACAGGGAGGGAAAACTTGCCTGTTTACGGGGATGTGGCTTACCAAGCCATCACGTGTGCTGAGCAAGCTCCATCTAGCCCGCTTTTCATCCTGCAATTATCCTGGTTCCTCTGACCCCCAAGTGATCCTGGAGGAGTCTCCACAGTGCTGACTCACCCTTGAAGGATGCCCGGTGTGATTTTGAGGCACCCACGCAGGCTACTGGCGGAGAGATCGTGCCGCATGAGGGGCACGGCCTGGTTGCCGGCCGAGGAGCCGGAGCGTTGCGTGGTGATCTCCAGGGGGCGCTGAGTGCCTTGTGACTATCTGGGTCCCACCCGCAGGCGGAGTCGACTATCATGCAGGCCTAAAGGGGACGGCGGCGGTGGCGGGAAGATTGCCTGCCATCCTGTGGCCTTGAAGTGAGGCCGGCGGCGAGACTATGGGGAGACGGGCGGGAGCCGGATCGGGCCGCGCTGGTGAGGAGAGCTGTAGCGAGGCCGGACCAGCGGCTGTGGTCTGGACCCCCTGATTATCAGAGCGCTTTTCAGTGGTTGGCACCTCGGTGGGGAGAGGCCAGCGATGTGGGTGCTAGGGGCAGCCTGCAAAGATTCCCCCCCCCCGGGGCCACAGTGCGGGATCGGCAGCACAGTGAAGCTGCATGGTGAAGGACTGAGTACTTACTTTTGGTCCCTCCCTCCTCTCGAGCGCTCCCAGGCCTGGAACGCACATGGCGGTGGCCTGTAGGATCTTGGCCCCTACCCGCACATGTGACGGATCACCCGGGAGGCCCTGGAGACATCGCGGCCTCTGGGATTGACTGCCACATCTCGGGTCTGTAGTGTCGCCTGAGTAGGACCGGAGAGAGAGGCATGGAGGTCAAGCCGGGCCGCGCAGGTGAGGAGAGCGGGGAAGAAACGAGCGCTGTGGCCGGTGGTGGAGTCTTCTGGTGTGGGCGAAGAGACGGCTCGTCGCAGCAGTTCCCCCCATACGTAGGGCTGCAGGAGGGGATCGGTGGCATAGCCTCGCAGCAGGGGATCGGTGGCACAGCCGGGCCACTTGGGGTGAGACTGGGTGCTCTGCAATCACGTCCGCAAAACACAAGGGCTCCCCCTGGGACACCTACATCAGCGGCTAATCAGACCACAGGGCCCTGGAAATTGGTGGTTGCTGTGATCAGTGGAGGCACACGCCTGGGACGTGCTTGGGCCCCTTCCATCACCTCATAAGCGTACTAACATTGGCGGTTGGTCGGACCGCACACACATTGCAAGGGGCCCCTAGCGGACTCGAGCCCCGGGGGGGTGACTCAGCGGCCCTGGTTCCGTGGCGACCCTCATAGGCGCCGAACGGGGTTTCAGATCGGACTGTGTGGCCTGCCCTGAAGAAGATCCTTGTGTTTGTGCCTGGCACAGCTCTTCCCAGGTCTGCAACAGGACCCATGGGGCAGCTATGACAAGGGACAAGGGTGGCAGCGGCTCGACCAAGCAGGGGCCCATTGACAAATTCACCGGTCCGGGAGCGGCGGCTGGTGCTGCTGGGGGGTCAACCGGAGGCTGTTCCGGACAACGCAGCCCTCATGGCAGCTATCACCCAATCCAGGGAAATGCTAGATGCTAAAATTGGGGCAGTAGGGTTGGATGTTATGCTGCTGTGACAGGACTTGCGTAATGCAGTGTCCCGTATCACCGAAACTGAGACTCGCATCTCGGAACTGGAAGATGACGTCACGATTCTAAAGCAGAAAATGGTGAAAATGGAGACGGCTCAGAAGGGTCTAGCGCTCCGCGTTGAGGATTGAGGCCCGGCATAATAACCTGAGATTTGTGGGATTTCGGAGGCTCCCCCCAGAAGCTATGTCA